>NC_056742.1:407924680-407942180 GCF_019279795.1 Protopterus annectens | reverse complement strand
AGGATGGTAAAATGGGGAATAGTATGCATACTCAAGAGTAAGGATGGTAAAATGGGGAACTAGTGCACCTTTTCAGGAGTAAGGATGGTAAAATGGGGAATAGTGGACTTACTCAGGAGTAAGGATGGTAAAATGGGGAATAGTGCACCTACTCAGGAGTAAGGATGGTAACATGAGGAATAGTGTGCCTACTCAGGAGTAAGGATGGCAAAATGAGGAATAGTGCACCTACTCAGGAGTAAGGATGATAAAATGAGGAATAGTGTATTAAAACAGTCACAGAGCAGAGGAAGTCCTATATGTGGTTATAGAGGGCGGCAGTTTTTAATAGAAAAAGCTTGGCTTCTTCATCTGCTCTAGGAATCACGGGTCATGGATGCTACATCATTCAATTTAGAGTAAGAGTAAATTGGTGAATTTGAAGAAAACGTGCCATCTTTGCATATTTTAGTAACATCAAACTGTTGCCACAGAACCAAATTTTCCTGGGTGAGAGATGCAATATTTTTGTGGTTAGCTATGACTCTTTCAAAATCTCTTTTGGCATCATAGAATGTCATTATTTACCCTTCCTAGATGATCTTTGGTACAAAACATTGTATTTTATCTTGCCAAACTTTCAGAGGTCTTGCACTGACCCCTTCAACTCCTTCATTGTATTGCAAAAGGAATCAAAAGGCCATAAGGAAGCTGAATTTCTTTTCTCCACAGAAAACTATATGCTTCAGGCCTGCATCATAGAACATTGTTAGCCATGGTTCTATGTCCATCATTAAAATCCTAACTATATTCCTGGAAAGGCGAATCCATTTTAAAACAGTGGTACGTTTCATAGATTGCTCCTCAACCCTCTTCCACTGTTATTGAAGGGTACCCACATCATCTGCCTTAGGGGATTTAATATCTGGGGTGTAGCCAAAGTGGAAACAATGCAGTTTGGATGCAAAAGGTAATGAGTTAAGTTGGGAAGTTGGATCCTTCCCGTACAATACACCAAAACATATCAAACTTCAACCTAGGTCTCCCTGGGGACCAGAGAAACTTGGGCATCTCCTAGCATCCGTACTGTAGAACATGCTTAGCATAATGGAACACTAAAGCTGTAAACAGAACATTTCAAGCAAAATCATTGTAAGCAAAGTAACTTTATAGTCTGTCAGTTTTCCCTCTGAAACAAAGTTTTATTATGTTGTGCTAAACAAAAATCCAAAGTCTATTGTAACTTCTGTTCCACTTGCAAAGCTTTTGAGACATCAGCTTAACTGAGCAATTAGTAGACCAGCAGCCAGGAAAAAAGAAGACTACTATTCTGCTAAAGTGGAGTAAATGGTACATAAAACCTCAGAATTCATAAGGTTATTTTATACTTACAAGTTGCATTTCTGAAATATATTGCAAACCCTGTAGAGGTTTCCCAGGGAGGCCTTGGGAAATGTTGACATTTTTCCTGTGAAAAAGACTAATCACTCAGTGTAGACATTGTTCAACTATAGCCTTGTGATGTGCTAAGTATCTGAAAATGAATGCTGGCTGCAAGGCTACCATAAATAACAGAGGGGAAGTGCATACCCCTGCCTGGTCTCACTGTGGAAACTAATTTTATGGGAGATATAAGACCCAAGTGAACCATTCTTCAACAGTCATGATACCCAAATGCACCATCCCTTGGCAGACATTATTTTTTGTAGAGCAGCACTAAACCTAGTATGGAGCTGAAAACGTGTCCTACATGGACCAACTCAAAGCCTTTTCACTATACTCTGTATCCTAAAGACTGTTGAGGTGACCTATGTCTGGCATACAAGGCAACCTCTAACCCATTACTGATGGATTTACTGTACATCAGAAATACTTAGTCTAAGGATCTTTGCCTTTTCTGCAACATCAGCAGAATGGTTTGCAGAGTCAGGTGTGACATCCCCACTCTGGTTAAGTAATAAAGGAGCCTGAATCCCACCACTGACAGTGGAGAGGGATGTTCACTTGGAATATAAATGGATACACTCAGTATTTCCAGATGCAGATCTCTGCATCAAGCACAATTTCCTTTAAGAGCACACAGGGGACACAGTCAGCCCGGGGTCTAGATTTCTGTCTCCCTCCAGGTCCCTAGTAAGACTCCCCATTGGCTTCAGAATTAAGTCCTCAGCTGGGTACCCAAGCCACGTCCTCCACCACTGTTTCTGTGAAACCAGTGCCTCATGCCCCTGCTCCAAGTAGTTCACACACACACACACACACACACACACACCCTTTGAGAATTGATTTGCATGTGCATACACACACACACACACACACACACACACACACACACACACCTGGGAAAGGCTGGCACAGGTTTATTAGCTATACCCACTTCTGCCCAGACTATAAGGTAGTTATCACTGCCACCAGGCACTACAAAGCCAACTACCTAAGGCTCTTACAAGAATACCCAATTATACTAAGTGAAGTCAGTATTAATACAAATGGTAGTTTGACCAGCAGTGAGGCTTTCAGGAGGCACCAGAGTTATCACCAAATAAATATATGCAAATACTCTCAAAACTTAAATATTTTTCTAAAAGGACTAGCCACAATAAGAGGTTTAAATATATTTAATAATAATAATAAAATAACATGCAAATACTAAATATCTGTTTACAGTAAACATCAGACTTTCACAGGAAGTATTAAAATAACACAGATGAATAGATTCACACAGTTACAGAAGAAACAGTATTTAACTAATATCAGTATCTGTTCCTGATTGACAAAGAATTACTGTTCCCTAGTTACGTTATTTACTATCACAAGACAAGATGATGTAGGTGAGGGTGTTTCTAGTCAGGCTTCCAAGAACAGACTGCCCCTGAGACTCCTTAAATGTTAAAACATTATTTCTATACAGAATGACATCACATAAATCCGGTCATCTGACTTCAGGTTCCCATGCTGTCACCAACACTAGAAGCTGCCAGGATTTTAGCACCTACATGTCAATAATACACACGGAAGAGCATTTTTCAGATCTGCTGCTGCTCCTTTAAGCCATAAAACCATTTTAACACTTCTACTCCTCCTACAGAGCTACTAAGCCAGGGCTTCTTACAGACATTACATCTCTGGCTTCAGTCAAAACTGTGGGATAACATCTTTATGGCTTAACTCATAAAGTCATTTAATTTAATTTAATTTCAAATATATTTTAAAGTTTGCTGCAGCTGGATTGTGATTAATCTCTGCTCTTCCAGTATCCTCTGTTGAAACATACATTTAATTCAGTTAAAATAATGCATGTACATTTCTTTTCTTTCCAGCAGGGCACACTGTTGATACATTTTAACACAAACAGCTTTACAAATACATTTTTTCAACGCAAGCATCTGTACAAATCAGTTTGATATACAAATGATATATGATTCTTTACAAAGTTCCAGCTAGCTGTGCTGGCATATGTTACACATCCATTGCCCTACATCTCCTGGCATGGCTGGCAGTGCCTCCTATTGTCACAATGAGTATATATCACAGACGATGCAGCTGCTATGGAACAGACTCCTCATCCACCTAAAATTCAACCCTTTTCATATTCATGTGCAACTTATATCTATGGATGGGAAACATAAAATTTACCCCAGGACTGCCCCCTGTACTACTACTGAACACAAGCAGTTCCTGACTGCTTTATCCCATACACAGGTCCCCTCAAATTATCCATGGTATGACCCCATTTACTCTCATTAGGGGTAATATATAATTATTGACCATGGGATAAGTAAGGCCAATCTATAACCAAATGGGATAGGTTATTTTAAGGACAAGAAAAGAAGTTGGCTAGGCTTAAAATGGCCCTTAAAAGCAGCTAGCCCAGTATTTGCTTATGAACCTATAACCCAATAATACAAGGGTTACAGAGGTGGTGCTAAGCAAACTTATGAAAGACTTTTTTGCAACATCAAAACCAAGGACAAAATTAGGAACTCAGCCTGACCCACCTGTTAAGTCATGTCTACTGTTTACCTTTAACATTTCTTCAGTTGCCTCAAAGGGATAGTGCCCACTTGCTCAGAATAGATTAGTTACCCCACCAACCTGATCCCATAAAACCAAATATCTATATCCAGCGTGTAATCTGTGATGAGCAGAGAAATTGAGTAGAAGTAGCTGAAACTGGTTCTTCCCTGCTTCAACAACATTGTTATGATAATTTCAGAAACCTAGAGGTCAACCCATATCCAGTAATGGACATCAGTTTATAAGCCACAACTCATCAAACCACACATCCACTGAAACTGAGGATGATATAAATTTAAAAAGCAAACATTTTTGCAGGGCCAAGCCCCTTCTGCCTTCAGTGTGAAGATTTACATGTTCCTTTATTTTTAAATAGATTCTTTTTAAGTCTTTGAATACACAGCAGTGGAGAAAAGAGAAACAACCTGAAAGGGGTGAAAAATAACTTGCACAAAACAATCTCATGCAGCAGCTAACATTAAATCATTCTGGGAATTGTACATTCAGAGACTTAGGATCCTGGAAACAGACGTCAAGGAGTTACAAACTACTGAAAGCTGAAACTGCTGGTTTTAGCCACAAGGCAGGCTACATGACATATACCTTCACCAGAAGGGTTTAATCCTGCTGTAGAAGGAAGCTGTAAAACAGATGGAAAACCATTGGCCCTGGAAATTTTCCTGCCTTTAGTGAATGCAAAGCATCTTCCAACAACTCCCCATTGAAAAGTCAGCATGTGTAGCAACAAGTGCGGACATGCCAAAAAAACAAAAAGACCATAACTGAAGGAGAAGAGTAAATATCGAACACTTTTTTCTCCTTCAAATTTTTTTTTTACCTCTGCTTCCCCAATATGGAAAGCAAGCCCCTCCCCAACTATTAACTTTGAGTTTGTTGTACCTCGGAGAAAAGGGAATATTCCAAGAAATTGACATCTTGGACTTTGTGTGCGTCTCTCTCTCTCTCTCTCTATATATATATATATATATATATATATATATATATATATATATATATATATATGGATCTAGGACTATTGAACAAAAGTTCAATAGTCCGAATCCACAATCACCGAACACACTTTAACGAAACCACTTTCACCAAAAAAGCGCTTTTTAGTTAGTGTGTTTTTAAAAAAAAAGAAATAAAACATTACTTTTAAGTTTTTACAGGGGGCAAGCCCTCCTGCACCCCCCACACTCCCCCTACTTAAATATTCTCACTTCGAGGTTGCACTACAGTGGGGAAAAGGGAATTTTCCCTTATCCCCACTGAAGTGCAATCTCCGCAACAGGCATACTTACGCGAAAGTGCTTTTCGGTGAAAAGCACTTTTGCGCAGGTACACCCGGCCGAATCTCTTTAGGTTATGTTGTCTTACAGTGATCCGTATGGATCCCATATATATATATATATATATATATATATATATATATATATATATATATATAAACATGTAGGCATTTTTTGCCCATTCAGTCTCAGCATTACCAAGCTCACTAAAGTTGACCAGGACATTTCAAACAGTTGCCTCTTCTCACACTTGGTTACTACAAAGAAAGCTGAGATTGTCCATGCAGGCTGGAGAAAGGAATGAGAAGAGATAGAGCTGAAAAGATTAGTGCTTCTATTTTCCCCTGTGAGAGAAGGAGTGCAGTTACATTATTTCCTGGAGACTGCTTGCTTTATAAGTGACAGTTTGGAATCTGTGCTTATATTCTGATCCTGATGAGAGTAGGAGCAGAGTGCATTGATTCCTGACTCTTTCTGGTTGGAGAGTGAGTGTCTGTGCTTAACGTACCTGATTGGTCTGGTTGCTATTCGAGGCATCTACCAGAAGAAGGCTACAAGCCTGCAGACCCTTGCAACATCTGGAACAAGACTGTGGATCACCAAACAGGCCGTGGCCTGCTACTCGTCTTGGGATTGATACTAACATTTTGCTTCTGGTGAGAGAATAACCAAAGAAGTATTATATCCCAACAGAGTGAAGCTGTGCTGAAACCAGCATTAGTAGTAGCTAGGCAGTAGCCATTCATGCGACTCCCCTCTTTTCATCATTCTTGACGAGCTAATTCTTTATTTTCAGTAAGTACTGCTTGATTTCTTTCTAACTTTAGAATATCTGCCTAAATACTTCGTCCTTAAATTTTCAGGGTCTATTTATTAGTTTCCCCTAAAGTGTTTGATAGTGCTCTGTACAGACTCAGACACTTTGACTGACATTTTTCCTGTAAAAGGCTTCAGTACTTTATATATTGAGCTCATATCCAGGCATGTCTAAAGGCCAGTTCCCTGTGCTTTCTCCTGCCAAGCTGGTTAACTTGGGCATTCTGAGGCAGTGTAGCAACTGCCTAATGTACACAGACAACCCTCTCCTCTTACCTCCCAACACTATGATTTGTGAGAGATGCACATATATAGCCAAACTGGAAGCCAAGCACTCTTCAGCCAAGACTGGATTAGCCAGTTAAGAGGAGAAGGTTAACACCTGCACCACACCACATTCAACACACAGTCCTCCAGAATTTACACCACCACAACCCTCACATAGTAACACAAAACACACACCTACATTTGTGGAGGCTCTCAATAAAAATCTGCCCAAACAACAGAGACCTCCGAGGCAGAAACGCAAACAACCACCACATCCCAGCACAAACCATGAGACACATAGCTCACATAAACAGTGTGACACTCAACCAAAGCCCATAAGGCAAAACAACTTGCACAATACACTAGTCATAGGTGACTCAATAGTAAGGCACACTGATGTCCCACTCACTAGGTTGAATAAGGAGAAAGTTATGGTCAGCTGCCTGTCGGGTGCCAGGATCCACCACATAATGCACACACTTAGGTCACTCCACAACAGGTACAGATATGACTTTGTCATTGTCCATGTTGGTGTAAATGACCTGAGACGTACCTCCCTGGACTACATGAAAAGGGACATAGAGGAGCTCTTGGATCTTGTAGCCTGGGTAGGTATGACCCTAGCTCTGAGTAGCATCCTACCATCACCCAGAATGATACTACAGTACAAGCAGAAAATGATTTACTTCAACAATTGGCTAAGTTTCTGGTGTCATTCTAAGGGGATCCAATATCTGTCTGCCTGGGATGACACAGTTGACAGACCTCGATGCTTCACCAGAGATGGCCTGCACCTGTCACCCCAGGGATTCCAGATATTAGACAAGGCTGTTGCCACCCCTATAGAGCCTTTTTTAGGCAATGTCCTGAAGACAAAATTACCACCATAACAGCTTCAAGAAAATGAAATATGAGGGTTATGCTACTCAATGCTAGAAGTCTAAATCTCAAAATGCACTTGCTCGAAGCACTCCTTAAAATGGAGAACATCAACATCTGTGCAGTGACCGAGACCTGGTTCAAGGCTCCTGAGAGCACCCCAGCACTACCAGGCTATAATTCATACCACACCTTTTGGGCCCTAAACCTGGACAGAAGCACTAAAGGAAGTGGTGTCTCCATATTCATAAAGGATATCCACACCTCCAGACTGGTAGCCCAACATAACGCATCAGAGATACTTCAGGTAAAAACTGGGTAAAATTGCAATCCAGGTTGTAGCCTGCAATAGATCCCCCACCATGTCCCAAGACTCCCACTCCACATTCGTAATCACACTGGAAAATATTAGGGTACAACCCAGTACCCTTATACTGGGAGACTTTAACTGCCCCTCCATTAACTGGGAAAGTTACTCATGTACCAGCACACTTGCTCAACGTTTTCTGGAATCATTAATTCCAACGCCCTGGGCCAACTCATTCGTACCCCCACCAGGGGTAGAAACATCCTTGACCTGGTTATTACTAACATGGGCGACCGTTGCTCTACACCAGTAATCAACTCCTCTCTGGTCACATCTGACCACAAGCTAATCACCATGGATATCCACATCTCACTCTCATACTCCTAAAGGAAACCACTGTAAAAAACTTCTCCAAAGCCAATTTTGGGTTTCTACAAACAGAGGTGGCTAACTTCACAACACCCATGCAAATGGAAAATAGGTGCATGACTGCTAAATCATACACCAATGCACTGTATGAGCACATACACAAGTGCATGGAATGGGCCATACCAAACAGAACTAAGATGCTCTCCTCCAAAAAAAGGAAGCCAATCTAGTGGTCCCCCACCATAATCAGACTCTACAACAGAAGGAAAAACTTCCAGAAAAGGGTGAATTCCCAAGACTGGAAAAACTCCCTTGTTTGCCTCAGCAAAAAACTGAGATCCATCATTAAATCCTCTAAAGCTAGCTATGAAAACAAAATTGCTGCAGATTCTAAAGACAACCACAAGGCATTCTATAGTTATGTCAAGAATCTGCATGGTAATATTCAGATCTGCTCCGAGTTATAGCACAATGGCAGTACATATACAGAACTAACTGATATTGCCAACATATTGGCCGACAGGTTCAGTGTGACTTTTACCCCCCTTTCACCCCCTAAAGAGCCTATCACAATACCTGAGGCATGCCAAGTCCCTATTATCACAGCTACACAGGTAAAAACTGCACTGTCCAAAACCCAAGAATATAGCTAACACGGGACCTGATAATATCCCTTGCTGTGTTCTACATGAATTATAAAGTGAACTGGCACCACACCTGAGTACCCATTCACAGCCTCATTTTAGGCTTTGTTCCTACCAAATGGTGCACTGCTACGGTCATCCCACTCCACAAAGGGGGAGCAAATACAGACCCTGGGAACTACTGCCCCCATTAGTCTGATGAGTCTTATATGTAAGGCTATGGAGCACATCATCATGGACCTTATAAATAAGGACATAGGGAATCTCCTAACTGTGGACCCCATGCAATTTGGGTTTGTGAAAGGTAGATCATGCCTGCTCATCCTGATAGACTTCTTTGAGTCTGTCACCAGAGCTGTGGATGAGGGCAAGGTAGTTCACACAGCCTACCTAGATCTTGCCAAGACCTTCGACACCATCTCTCACTCAGGAATCATCGACAGACTCACTAAACTAGGCATAAACCCCTATGTAATAAAATGGGTTGCCAACTGGCTCACTAATAGAACCTACACTGTGAAAGTAGCAGACTCCAAATCTGACTACCGACCAGTTACAAGTGGTGTCCCACAGGGATTGCTCCTAGGTCCTCTCCTGTTTGGCATCTACTTCTCTGAAGTTCAAGCCAAGACAAAGGGACTCTGGCTGACCATGTTCACAGATGATTGCAAACTGGGAGCCATTATTGATTCTCCAACTGATGTAGACATTCTACAAAAAGGCTTCACTGACACCAATGACTGGTGCCAGAACCATGGACTTAAACTCAAAGCCAAAAATTGCATTGTCATTCCCTTTGGGAAAAATTTGGTGCCCATGAACTACCACATAGGTGGTAGTCTAGTCCACTAAACACTGAAGGTGCGATAAGAGACCTGGGGACACAGGTTGACAGCAACCTCTCCTTTGATAACCACATTGCCACTGTAGTCAGAATGTCCTTCTATGTCGCACATCTCATTACAAAAGGTTTCTCATCCAGGAAGAAAGAGATCATAATCCCTGAACACAGCAAAAAGCTTGAAACCAAGACCAAGTGAAAAGTATAATCCAAGGCAGCGAAGAGCAGCAAGAAACAGCGATGAAGCCAAAGGTAATCTCCACAAAAAGTTTATTCAAACACACGACATAAATTTCTCCAAGTCCTTCTCTCAAATTTATGTTGTGTGTTTGAGAGAAGGACTTGGAGAAATTTATGTTGTGTGTTTGAATAAACTTTTTGTGGAGATTACCTTTGGCTTCATTGCTGTTTCTTGCTGCTCTTCGCTGCCTTGGATTATACTTTTCACTAGATCATAATCCCTCTCTACTTGTCCCTCATTAGACCTATTATAGAATACAACGCCCCATTTGGTATGTGCCTCACTAGACACCTACAACAACTGGAAAGTCCACAAAAATACTTCACTAAGAGGATCTTAGGCCTTAGACACATGCCCTATATACGGACAGACTCAAAAAAACTCCAGCTATACTGCCTCTCTTATCGCCTACTTAGAGGAGATCTCTGCATGCCCTGCAAAGCCATGTCTGACCCAGCGCTGCTAGATATGCTACACCTAAAGAAATCCCAATCCCTCCGTGCCACACACAACAGGGATCTAAACCTCATTACTACAATAAACAGAACATGCTGGAGGGACAGGTTCCTAACCCAGAGACTTCCCATACTCTGGAACAGACTTCCCATTCACATCAAGCAGAGCACTTCACTGGCCCTCTTTAAGAGAAATCTTGATGAGTGGATGGGCAATAGGAAGTTCACCAAAGGGATCACTTCAGTGGCCTTGCTTGACAGGGGCACTGGGAACTAAGTTTGGGTGGCATGATGCCAGGGAATCTTTTTGGGCTAGGCTTGTATAGGCTACAGGGCCATTAGCCTAGTACACACCTGTGAACCTATGAAAAGAAAATCTTCATTAATGCCCAAGTCATTCTGCAAGGAATTCAAAATATCTTCCAAATAATCAACAAAAAGGTGCAGAATTTTACTAAAGGAGTGTATGAGCAGTCAGTTTGGGAATCCTTCAGGAACTGTCTTTCTTACTGCCACACTGCAGTTTGTTTCATGCACCAAGATCTTTACTCATGTGGGTGTGGTATTATAATTCAGTCACTAGCTCTTTTAGCTGTTGATCTTACTTTAATCAATATTTCTTGCACTCTGTATTTCAGACATTCTGCTGATGCCTGAAGCTTCTCATCTCTACTTCTGGGAAGGCCACTGGCTGGGGGAAAAGATTCGGAATCCCTCTGCACTTGGCATCTCATTCACACATAGTAGTAGCAATGTAGCTGTAGAGATCAGTTTGCAGGAAGCATTTTTAAAGGTGTCCTAAAGCACAGATGCTGGATAATGCTCCCTCTCATACAGCTCTAAAAGCTACTTCCATAACTTCCTTAATTTGCCCTGAAGGACAGGCAACATTGTAAATAAGGGACCCAATGTCCAATAGTTGAACACCTCAGTATTTGAAATATTGTGAAAGGACAAAGATAGCAAGTCATGATCAAACAGTAGCAAGAGAAATACCCCTAGGGTGTGATAGTGTTCAACCAAATCTTTTACAGTATAGATCTTGTCTGTATGGAAACTTGCACCTTTTGCAGCCATGAGGTAAGCAACTGTGGGGTGCAAAGACACCTCATTAGAACCCATTTTCGCAGTTCAAGGACAATAGTGGCCTCATTAATGGCTCCATATAAATCTGCTGTGTGAAAACAAAGGCTGGAAACAGGTCAAAACAGAAATGAAGGTTTCCTTCCTATACATTAAAATCTCATGTACTAAGGAGCCAATAGTATCTTCAGGAAATGCATTAAAAAGAAAGAGTCCCTTGAGCCGAACCTCAGCAGAAATCACTATCCCTCTGCAGCAGCCTGTTCTAGAGGATGACGAATGGCTTAGAGTAACCTCTGCCGTAACAACTTAGAATGTTCAGTGTCTAAGTGATTTTTATGCAGCTATGATGTTTGGACAACTAATGTTTAGATGCTAGAATAACCTGAAACCTTTTTATACCCTTTTTTTCCCTACTGGCACCTGTCAACCATCAGTCTTCCTGTGTGCAGTTCATTCCCATAGGGCTAGAACCAATCATGGGAGGTCATCATTCAGGTTGTCATTAAAGTTGTCTTACTAAACCCTAACCCCCTGATTCCAACTGGCAGGCAAAGGGTACATCTTACATTGCCAGTGTTCAAGATATGTATGCTGTGATACATGCCTGACACTTGCTACAGTGTGCACTTCCTGGCATCCCATCATAGTCCAATGGCTGGCATGCAAGCAGTACAAGTAATGGGTGAGCCAGCATTGGTTGCTCACTTCCATCCTCCCTTTTTGGCACCCCCAGGATATTTGGATTGCACTCAATACTTAATCTTTCCATGCTGGAGTGCTAACTGGAATAGTCTGGAACATTTAATGAGACTGCAAAGCCCATTCTTCTTCCAGTATACCAATTTCAAACAGTGGGTCATACAGAAACTGTAATGACAGCCTACATATCCGAAGCAGGACACACTTCTTCTTCTTATTTCAGCTTTTCCTGGTTAGGGGTCGCCACAGTGGATCATCTGTCCACTCATGATTGGCAGTAGAGTTTTACGGTGTCGAGTTGCCAGCCCGGTGCCCAACCTTCCACAGAAGGCACACACACACACTCACACCTAGGGCCAATTTAGAGTGTCCAATCCACCTACTACATGTCTTTGGGATCTGGGAGGAAACCGGAGCACCCGGAGGAAACCCACGTGACCACAGGGAGGACATGCAGACTCCGCACAGAAGGCACCCCAGCTGAGAATCGAACCAGAGAACCTGTTGCTGTGAGGTGACACTGCTAACCACTGCACCACCGTGGCTGCCCTGAAGCAGGACACACTGAAATTCATAAAATAAAACCATCTTCATTCCATACAGATTAATTAAAAACTGAAGAATCAGATCCAGAGAAAACACGCACACAATTAAGGCAGGAGAACAGTGTGCCCCATCTTATAATATTCTATGGGAATGTGTCGATCCATTGAACAACTTTTGTTTGAATTCTGTTTTGTCTTAGAATAATCTGTGAAATAGTACTTTTTGCCACTATTGTGTGACCTTAGAGCTGGCATCTATAAGATGGAATTGTGTGCAGTGGGAGCTTGCCCTCTGACAAAAAGACTTATTTTGTGATAACCAAAAGAGGGTGGTGTTTTTTTTTTTTTAATGGCTGTGTGGCATTTGAGTGAAGTTGACATGATTCCCACTTACATATATATATTATATATATATATATATATATATATATATATATATATATATATATGTATCATGTGTGTGTGTGTGTGTACATATGTATGTGTGTGGTTTAATATCACAATCTTGAAAAGTCAAAATCCTGAGATTATACATGTATACAAACAAACACACACACACATGCAGACACACATTGTGCACCACTTTATAACATGATACATACACACAATAGGACATATTCCATTGGACAAACCACACAGTAACTTCCAAGTTAACAAATCTATGAACTACAATAATTCTGAATAAATGCCACAATTTGGATATTTCTGGATAAATAGCAAAAGCTATCCTAGTAGCTATTCCCGTTGATCCATGAAGAGACTTGTCATATGCATAGTGGTTCCACCACCACATATGTATGGTGTCGGGACTTGTGTACCTGCTTAGCCATAAAAAAAGGGCCAAAATACAAGGTACCAATTAAACAGAAACCAGAGTAGCCTAAGGATGCCGGGCTGCACGTTCCAGCCATAACATACTCGTGTTATATCTAATTAGTAGTCATCGTGATTAATAAAAAATACAGTACCCTCAAATAGATAAAAAAGAAACTTATTCCCTTAAGAGTTGGAAGTGGTGTGAGAATATTATAAAACCAGATGTTTGATAGTAAAATATTGTACGTTTCCACACAATCTTTGAAAGGAATGCATTATGAAGACATTATTTGGTCTAGTGTCATCTCAATAATTATATTAAATAACAGACAGACAAGGGTTAAAGACAGTAAAGTGTTCCTCAGATGACTCTCCTTGTCTCTCCTTTTCCTGGTA
Source organism: Protopterus annectens (assembly GCF_019279795.1). Classification (NCBI taxonomy): domain Eukaryota; kingdom Metazoa; phylum Chordata; order Ceratodontiformes; family Protopteridae; genus Protopterus; species Protopterus annectens. Next base: position 407,928,531 of record NC_056742.1, on the reverse strand, counting down.
AGTGAATATCAGAAGCAGAAAATTATAATCTTCATTGATTTGAAACTGAAATTAACTCCATGCTGGAATGAATGGTCTACATAAAGCAAATCCCTATGCAGAATATGCATTCTTGTGGGAGGGAGGTACTGAACTTCCACTCACAAATAATGCTGCTAACCTTAGCTGATGGCCTGTAAAGCTATACTAAATCCCCCCCCCCCCCCACCCTCCACCTTCTTAAAAATACCTCAGGTTCTTCTAATGAAAGCTAACAGCTCATCTCTTAAAATCTAGTATCATAGTATCTTTAATGGGGAACAGCAAAAACTCCCTTTAATAAATAGAAGAAAACACCCAGAAAAATGTGAAAAAAAATAAACATGCTAATTCCTGTTTACTGTTAGACCTCATTCATGTGAGGAGAAAAAAACAAAAAACTCCCAACCAGTAGCCCCATAGCAATTAATGACCCTGCAACAGTGTGAATCATGAGTCCATGGACAAGGCCTGGCAAAGGACATGCACTTAGGGAACCTCATCACCCCACACTCATCCAAAAGATTTTAAACAAGAAAGGGATAAAGTACTTTTGTGTTCTTTATGGGATTAGCTGTTAATAACTGTGTCCATTTTTGTGGAATTTCGAAATAATCTATCTAAGAATTGTTTTGGTTTAACTCCACTGAGAGGAAATCAAGAACCAAGTGTTATTTTTCTAGCAGGCAGTATGCTTATTTTAATATAATGCCCTCATTTCTGGGACTTTAGCTCATTTGCTACAATCTGCTGCATACTAAGCTGCAAAGCTGCTTATTGTGGCAATTTTCCACCAGATTTGACTAAAAAGAATGTCCTACAAGACCCAGGGATATGTACTTTTGTGTTCTTAAGAAGTTGTTCTATAATATCTGTACAGAAGGTGGTATGTTAACACACCTTTAAAAAGGCTGTACGTTTTTTTCAGCTATAACTGAAAAACTACATGCGTTAGCACACCTACTAAAGATTTTTTTTCTGTAATTATATAATACAAATGGCTAGTGGTTTAGTATGAATAGCAGACAGCCTTTTGCTGTGAGGTGACAATGCCACCTGTTGCACCACTGTGAGAAATAATTTGCCACGGTTAATTTATGTTTGTCATCACACTGACATAATGATTAGTGTTGCTGTCTCATAGTGCTTGGCCCTCCTGTTCATTTATTAGTGAGGATACCTTTATGTCTTCAATATGTATGCTTGAGTTTTCCCCAGCTGTTATGGTTTCCTCCCACATTCTAGAGAGATGCTGTAGATGTATTGAAGATTCTCCAGTTTGGCTGCTGGTATGAGTGCTATATGTCAGTCAGTCAGTATGTTTGCATGTTCTGTGACAGACCAGTATATCCCCTGAATTCCACAACAGACTTCTACTACCCCTGTACCCTGTAATGGGTTAAGTGGGAATTGGAGAATGAATGAGTGAATACATTTCTGCTTACTTTTGAGAATAGGAATAGTGATTTGTACTGTTAAAAGATGTACCCAGTCATCATGTCTATAAAAGTAAAACCTGAACTAACTTCCCCTTGCAGGACAAGTATAAAAGAAGTCACTAGTATTATACCAATAAATACTATATTCAAAGCACTGTAGAGTAAACAGCCCTTTAGGTCTGTTTGCCCTGTATTATATCATATAATAATTTATGCTGTCTACCACTGTCTGAAATTAAAAGTTTTTAATAAAACAATTTAAGGACAAAAAAGCGATTCGTTACCAGTTTCTGCGTGTGCACCCCCCACCCTGAAGACATCTGTACATTTTACCAGAATTAGCATAGTCATCCACTGCAGAGTGCAACTTTTGTTCTGAGCAGTGAATCATTGACTGAGAAAATTAATAGAGATAATATATTACACAGACGTCTTTATGCATGTCACCAAGTGTCCATAACTTTGCAGTTTTGTGACATTTTAGCCTGGAATTTTGAGCACACTTAGAAAAACATTACCTTATGAATACTGCATCACACATTTTACAGTAATGTGCAAGTCTGAGAGTCATTTTGAGAAATTACTCATCTGACATATGTCCAACAAGACGACTGTGTTTAACATTTAAGACAAAATTTAAAACTGCTAAGCAAGAGAATGCTTTGTTTGGGGAACTTAGTCTCAGAACATTTCCTGCTTATCATTTATATGTGAAACTAATAAAATCCATTTTATTTCATAGTGCACTGTGCTTAACAGAAGTAAAACATTCATTATGGCTTCATATCAGAAATGCAAGACCGGAAATTGCAAATCACACTACATGATTACAAATTCTGAAACTTGCTATTACATTGTTAAAATGTTTTTACATGGAGGTTTGCCTACTCTGTGCCCCGTAACCTGCTGCTTCATGTTTATTAACATCATGACTGCTATACCTCGGTGGGTTGGAGGGGTACTCCGAGGTATCACAGTCTCGGTTATAGTATGCATACTCCCTTTTGCCCCTGTATTGTTACAAAAAGTTTAAACAGACACCTGTTTAGTACCATGGATTGTGTACCTATGTGCACAGCGTCTGAAGACAATTACCCTTTGGGGTTGTGCATCGCAGGGGCTTTAGGTGCACATTAACATCAGCACCTTGCACACCCCTGAGAGTACAGTATGGCATTGCAATTTATTAAAATATGATAGCTAGCAAAATTAAAATATCTGCCAGTTTATGTTGTATCTAAAAAAAATTTAAGATCTTCATGCAGGTGATTGGTGTCTGAAAACTGTTTTGTAAAACATATTAAGTACTTTAATCTGTTTATTGTGAGCAACATGTAAGCTTCTTGCAATTGTGCATTCTGAGGTTGTGTTTTACAAGTAATCTGTAGAGGAAAAATGTGCTCACACCTTAAATTGTTATATGGAATTTTGAGATTTTTTTTTTTTTTTTGTGTTTACATCCGATTATTGTGTGGTTCCTAAATATTTCTTCCTGATTATTTTCAAATACTTATATTATCTTAATCTTAAAAATTAAACAAGAAAACTGACACTTGTAATTTAAACATCTTAAAAAAAAAATGTTCAGACTCTGTGTGCTTCGTTTAGTGTTCACATCTCTGCAATAGTTGTTTATCTTGTTATTTACTAGATGGGGAAATCAAATACATCACTAAAACATGGAAAAATGTTTTCTTGCACATATACTTTTCCAAACTGTTATTTTCTAAAATAGAAATGTTGTCCTTTGGCAGTAACCGGTCCTTGCTGTGTTATTTCTACTCTGGGTAGGATTTTTTTCTTTTCTTCAGTCCCAGTATTATGAAGGCAAGAGTATGTTGCTAATTAAAGTTATGAATTCGCACCTGCCACCAGGGACACGTATTTTATTGTACAACAGTTTAAAAATGCTATAAATCCTAGAGCCTTGACAATACTTTAGCTCACTAGGCAGACTGACTTCATTGAAGTTCAAAAACATATGCTTTTTGTTAAAATGTGAATGTGTTTTGATAAATCTGAAACACTTTGTCTTAAAATGCTTTTTGTGGCCTTTTTCAGCAGAAATTGATATACAGTAAATGTGTTACGTTCCATTGACCGATACACTTAAAATTTGATTATTTCCACATTTTCCTAGCAGAAAAGAGAAAGTTGCACTCTGAATAGTTACATCTTTGTATACAGATACCCTAGAATTCATAAAAAGACTCACTGCAATTGCCTACCACAGTTTGGTCAGAAAATACAATGCAGAGACAAATAAGGCCACAATGAGAAAAAAACTCATTATAAGTGCATTATTATGTTTCTGAATCACACATTAGCCAAAGCTAATGTCAGATTGATGACAGTAGTGTTCTCACACACACACCCAATCCATGCACACTTGCA
>NC_056742.1:407637180-407919680 GCF_019279795.1 Protopterus annectens | reverse complement strand
GCTTTGTAACAGAATTCAAAATTACATCAGGCAGAGCCCCTCACTAACACTCTTCAAGAGAAACCTTGACGAGTGGATGGGTAGCAGAAAATACACGCCTGGGATCACTTCATTGGCTCTGCTTGACAGAGGATCATTTAATTAAACAATGGGGTGGCAAAAGCCGACACACTCTGGCTAGGCTTATAAATGCCCTCGGGCAGATAGCCTAATACTTACCTATGAACCTATATACAAAACCTAGCAATAACCTACAACCAACCTATGCCATGCCTCTTGTTTTGTACTTCTTCTTCTTCTTCTTCATCATCTCACATTTTGTTTCCTTCTTACTTGTCTCACATTTTGTTTCCATTTCTAAAATGTCTTCGAACACTGTATTTGTTTCCTGTTCTTTACATATCTCAGCCTATGACTGCCTTCCAGCTGCAGTGGTTCGAGTCTCTTGTTCTAGTATGCCATAGTTCTCGCTTCATCTTTTTTTGATCGTACACTTAGCATTGTTACTCTTCTCCTTTTGTATATCCTTCTGAATTCTTCTTTATCTTATTTAGTTGTTGCACAAATTGTCAGGCTCAAACATTATTTAGGTGGCTAATACAGCCCTATTTAAAGAAAGTTATAACCTTAAATCTTTAGCTATGTACACTGTATACAAACAATGCCTGTAACTAATATTCAAAATCAAGTAAAGAATTGTTTCTAGTTTAAATGGAATATGTATAAATATATTTTATGGTAGATGAAATTATGTCCTTGAAAAGATGAAAATTTTATCATTTTCACATTTCTCCAATTGCTGTATTACTTTGGCTCAACAATTAGAAGTTGACATTTATTTTAACTGTTCTAATCTTCTTCGCTTCAGTTTCTTTATCGCAATCAATAATAGCTAAAGTTGTTGATTGTAAAGAGGTTCTCTATTCTGTTGCCAATTCTTCGTAATAACTTTTCTTATTATTGCTAGTATAAGCCAGAAGATTTGGAAGCTGGTCTGATTTTAGATCTTTAAGAAAACAGCATTAAATAAAAGCTGTTCTTTATTAAATTAAATATCATTCCATAAGGCTTGTACAGAATGGATGACATTTTCTCAGTATACGTTAACGTAAGAGAATTCAAATATGATTTTTCAGTTTAATTTTAATTCAAGTTTACATCTCCAACAACTTAATGGGTGTTAGTGACTTTTGCAATGTTGACTGGAGTAAAAAAGCAAGCTGTGTGAACACACATCTAGATGTATTTTTTTTCCAAAATTGTGCTTGCAAGTATTTTCTATTGATTTCAGAATGAAGGTTATGATATTTATACTGTTCATTCCAAAAGAAGAAATTCCACTATTTCTCATCTTTATTATCTTTGTATTCTTTAATCATTGTATATAATTCTTTACTTTTATAAATGATCTGTCATAAATATTCTAAGAGTTTAGGTAAAGTTTGAAATAGCAATGTTGGCCTTACTTAAAATATTTGTTGACCATGAATTTGAATTCCTTGTAAGAATAGCTAATATATTTATATCTTAAGTGATATATACATATATATATATATATATATATATATATATATATATATATATATATATGCGAATAAGAGATGTATATAAGCGAAAGCTTTCAACATCATCCCCCATTCTGGAATTATAGCTAAACTCACTAAACTAGGTATAAATCCCTACGTCACAAGATGGGTTGTCAACTGGCTCACTGACAGAACCCACACTGTAAAAGTTGTAGACTCCAAATCTGACCTCAAAGCAGTGACAAGTGGAGTACCACAGGGTACCTTCCTGGGACCTTTCCTGTTTGGTATCTACTTCTCTGAAGTACAGGCTAACACAAAAGGCCTCTGGCTAACGAAGTTCACAGATGACTGAAAACTAGGAGCCATAGTCAAGTCCCCAAATGATGTGGACATCCTACAAAAGGGCCTCACTGAGACAGATGCCTGGTGTCAGAGCCATGGCCTCAAGCTCAATGCCAGAAAGTGCAGTGTTATCTCCTTTGATAAAAACTCTGTACCCATGAACTACCACATAGGCAGCAATCTACTTAATACTGAATGCGTGATGAGACCTTGGGACCCAGGTGGACAGTAGTCTCTCCTCTGATATTCACATTGCCACAGTAGACAGAAAGTCCTTCTACGTGGCACACATCATAAAAGGGTTCTCATCCAGGAAAAAAGAGGTCATTGTTCCCCTCTACTCGACACTCATTAGACCCATTATATGCCCCTTTTGGAATGTACCTCAAAAGACATCTGCAGCAGCTGGAAAGGCCACAGAAGTACTTCACAAAGAGGATTACTGGCCTCAAACAAATGTCCTACACTGACCACCTCAAAAAACTCCAGCTTTACTCCGTAGCATATTGCCTACTCCGAGGTGATCTCTGCCTAACATATAAAGCTATGTCAAACCCAGAGCTGTTGGACATGCTACACCTAAAGAAATCCCAATCCATCCGAGCTACATGCTCTAGGGACCTAAACCTTGTCACCACAATAAACAGGAGATGCTGGAGGGATAGGTTCCTGTCCAAGTGACTTCCTATACTCTGGAACAAGCTACCCATCTATGTCAAGCAAAGTTCTTCATTAGCACTCTTCAAGAAAAATTTGATGAATGGATGGGAAATAAGATATACACCTTGAGGATCACTTCTGTGTCTCTGCTCAACAGTGGCACAGGAAAATAACTTTCTTGGGTGGCGTAAGCCAAGGAACCTTGTTGGCTAGGCTTAAGTAGGCCCTTGGGCCGATAGCCTAGTGAACCTATATATATATATATATATATATATATATATATATATATATAGATATATATGTATAGATATATGTATAGATATATATATATATATATATATATATATATATATAAAAACAATGGTCATCTCCTAGGAAATTATCCTTCCATCAAACTATTTTAGCTTTATTTGTGCCCTGTTTCTTTCCTCAAGTACAAAGAAGAAAATAATTCTAAGCTAGTTCTTTAGTTCAGAATGCTTATGGACGAAATTTTTAAAAGTCTTTAACTAATACTTATGTAATCTGAAATAACCGAATTATAAATATTATATTAAAAGTAGTTACTCAACACCAACCATTACTTACTAAAAGATAAACCAGAAAAAATGTGGAATTTTCATTTTGTTAGTTTTATACCCATGGTATGCTTATGTTAAAAAAGGGGCTACAAATGAATATGTTCCTATATCAGGTAGCTTGATAATCACCCCTTTCTCAAATATGAGTTGATGATCCACATGCAAGCCTAAGTCTGTTTGAATATCTGAGGAACTTCAGAATATTTTTATTTATTAATTTTCAATTAATTCTGTTATGTATCAAGGCTATTTAAAATATATATGTGTATATAAATTTGGGAAGTATTACCATTTTTGTTATAATCTTTCCTCAAAATTAAAAAAATCCAGTTATTGAGTAAAGATGTTTATCTCATTTATACATTTTACAAAATTAGCATCTCTAGGTTATTGCCATTTTTTGGTTATACCTAGGTAATTGAGTTATTGAACATACCAATTAATACCCAGTTTGTGGATAGATTAAACTGATTATCATTTAATAGGATAGCATTATATTTTCCCCATCCCATTAAAGGCCTTAACTGAGGTTATTTCAACTCTCTTAGCATTTTCAATTCTTCCATAGAGGTTGTGATGCGAGTATTATCATCTGTAAATATTACATTTTTCTGTTTATTATGATTACCCTCCTTAATATCTTTGTTATGTTGTCTTCAAGAAAACACCAAGGTTCGGTTGCTAGTGGAAATAAAGAGAAATAGTGGAAACCCCTGTTTGGTGTCTCTCTTGAATTTCGTATTATTAGACAGGTATAACATAATCTAACACGGGCTTTGTTTCTTATGTATCAATTTAATTAATAAGGAAAGATCATTAGGAATTCCAAATAAATTTAATTCATTGAGTGCATATTTATATTTGACTGAATTGAATACCTTCATGGCTGGAGTAATGAAGTATGTTTCTGTTTTATTATCATCATCATCATCATCATCAAATAAAGTTAAAACTCCTTAAATATAGTCTTATGATTTTTTCGTAATACATCATGTTTTGTCTTCATCTTTAGTATCTGGGATAAATCTTTTTAATTGTCTTTGAAACAGAAACAGAAATGCTATAACATTTAAATGTCAGATTGGTCTATATGAGAAACACAATAAGGGATCTTTATTTTGTTTTAGTATAGTTGTTTTGTATATGTGCATATTTACATGAAGGAGAGATTATTCTTTTTTCTTGCATTTCCATAAAAGTTTCAGTAAGAAGGAAATACATTTATACATTTCAATTGTCATTCCATTTGAATTAGGATATTTATTTTTTAAATCTTTATTTTTATTAGTAATTTCATTATGGTTGTATTATTAATACAAAGTATTACTAATTTTTGAAATGTGTTCAATAGATTTTCCTCTATAAAACTGTTTACATTTGAATTACTGTACTTATAGAGGGAACCCTTTATTATTTGTATAATATCTAAATAGTTTAAGCATTACTTCTATTTCAAGTTTGATTTGACCATTCTTTAAATCTTTGATTCCTTAATTGTTTGACATTTTTTTATTCCTAATAAAATTATGCATACTTTTGGATGTCACTGAATAAGTAGCTAATTTTATTTTTTGTATTTCTACAAATGGTTTATGGAAAAGTAGTTATTGATATTTTTATGAGTGCTGGCTTTTGTCATTAATTCTTTTTGTGCCATAGACTTAGCCTGATGTAGTTTCACTTTGTGTGAATCTGCTCTTAATCCCATTGTTTAATTTCTTTTCTATCCCACATTAATATTTTTCCATAAAAATATGCTTTCAAAATATACTGGATCATAATTATTTTAATATTTGATTTATTAACTATAAGGGAATTTTCTGTTTCATTAGTAACTATTTTTGGAAATCTTTAAATGTTGTATGATATTTTCTAGTATTCTATTTACCATAGCTAGTTTAATCCCATTAAATCATAAAACAAGGCCAAGTATATTATAACCTGAAAAGAGGCATGGAAAAATGTTATAACATTCAACCTTATATGTTAGATCATTTGAGATGAATATTTTGTGATTCCTTAAGTCCCAAATGAAAATTATTATAAAAAATTAGAGTCGGGATCCTTTATACTAAACATATCTTTCAAATTTAAAATGTCATATTTTTAAGCTTTGGTTATAGCTGATATTCTTTAGTTTTTCATTGCATTATATTCTTCTTTATTAAAATACATTTAAATTCTGCCCCAGGATTGCACATATCTTCATATTAATATCATCATCATCATCATCATTATTATTATTGTCTTTACTGGCTTCCAGTCCTTGGTATCCAGTAACCATTCACCAGTGCCAGCAATCTATTACTAAATTAAATAACTATCAATGTAAACATTCATTTTTTCCCCTTATAATTAAATTAAATTGTTGACTTTACAGTGTGTCCATACAAAGGCCACCCCTCCTCTTATAATCTTTGAAGATTGACTTAAATTTTTGTTGGTTTAAATTAAATTTATGATCTGCCTTATTAATATGCATTTCTTATAAAAAAAGTAACTTTGATTTGTTTATATTTATATATTTCATAAGACCACCCATTTCCAGCTACAATTTTAGCCATTCGCATTTAAAGAATTTTTAGGTTCAGTCTTAGTATGAGTTTGTTCATAGGTTCATAGGTTCATACTAGGCTATCTGCCCTAGGGCATTTATAAGCCTAGCCAGAGTGTGTTTGGCTTTCGCCACCCATTTTAAATTAATTTTGCTATGCCCTTTTTCGAGGTTAGTATACTGTGCCTCTGTCTAACAGTGACACAGAAGTGATACCCGGGGTAAACCTACAATCTCCCATCCACTCATCAAGATTTCTCTTGAAGAGAGTCAATGAGGGACTCTGCGTAACCTGGACTGGGATTTTATTCCATAGTGAAGGGAACCTCTGGGTTATGAATCTGTCCCTCCAGCATGTCCTATTTATTTCAGTGCTGAGGTTAAAGATTCTCAAGCGCGTAGCTCGATGGGATTTGGATTTTCTGAGGTGCAGCATGTCCATTAATTCCGGGTTGGACATGGCTTTATATGTCAGGCACAGATCGCCTCTGAGCAGGCGGTATGCCACTGAGTAGAGCTGGAGTTTCTTTAACCGGGCAGCATATGGCATCTGTTTGAGCCATTTGATCCTCTTGGTGAGGTACTTTTGGGGTCTTTCCAGTTGCTGCAGGTGTCTGGTAAGGTACATCCCAAAAGGGGCATTGTACTCAATTATGGGCCTGATGACCTCCCCTGATCTAGATGTGAACCCTTTCATAATTAGGTGGGCTATATAAAATGTTTTTCTAACCACTTTGGCCATGTGGTTGTCAAATGAGAGATTGCTATCAACTTGGGTCCCCAGGTCCCTAATTACTTCTTCCGTACTTAATGGATTACCGCCTATGTGGTAATTTGTGGGCACTTTGTTTTTGCCAAAGGGGATGATTATACACTTTTTGGCATTTAGCTTGAGGCCATGGCTCTGGCACCAGTTGTCTGTTTCTATGAGGCCCTTTTGTAGGATGCTTCTGTCAGCTGGAGAGTCAATTATGGCGCCCAGTTTGCAGTCATCTGTGAACTTGGTCAGCCACAGTCCTTCCATGCTGGCCTGTACCTGCGAGAAATATATACCGAACAAGAGAGGTCCCAGGACTGAGCCTTGTGGGACACCACTTGTAACTGGTTTGGAGTCTGACATGGCTCCAGCAATTCTAACCATGTGGGTTCCATCCTTGAGCCAGTTTGCAACCCATCTAGTGACATAGGGGTTTATATTTAAGCTGGTGAGCTTATCTATAATGCCCGAGTGGGGTATTGTATCGAAGGCTTTTGCGAGGTCCAGGTAGGCTGTGTGGATCACCTTCCCCTTGTGATTGGCCTTGGTGACTGTTTCAAAGAAATCGACCAGGTTTAAGAGGCAGGATCTGCCCTTAACAAAGCCGAACTGGGTAGGATCCAGTGTCTGTAGGTCCCCAATATCTTTATTTATGAGGTCCATGATGATCCTTTCCATAGCTTTGCAGACCAAGCTAGTCAGGCTTATGGGGCAATAGTTTCCAGGATCCGTTGAGGCACCACCTTTGTGGAGAGGGACCACTGTTGCTGTACGCCACTCTTTGGGTACATATCCTGTAGTAAGGCTGAGATTGAACAGTAGTTTTAGGTTTGGGTTTAGCTCTTCTTGGAGGTCATGTAGGATGCAGCCCGGGACACTGTCTGGTCCCATTGATGCTGTGTTTTTTGCTTTGGAGAGGGCAGCTCTTACCTGAGCATCTGAGATGTCAGGGGGGCAGCACTCTGCTGGGATAGATATTTGCCCTTTTGGTGGGGAGGGGGGGAGAAGTTTGCGCTGAACCTGTCAGCTAGAATGTTGGCAGTGTCTGTGGGTTTGGTGTATTTTTTGTCATTTTGGACTAATTCTGGCATATCTGGGAATTCCCACCCAGGTTCCTAACATAACTAAAGAAAGCCTTGTGATTATCCTTAGTGTCCTGTGCAATTTTTCTCTCGAAGCTGGCCTTAGACGATTTTATGAGTGCCCGTAGTTTTTTGCTAATACTGATCAGAGATGCCTTCCCTTTTTGGGATTTTGCTCTATCATGTAGTAGCTTCCTCCTTCTATTGTATAGTTTGTTTATGGCTGGGGTCCACCAGACAGGACGTCTGCCTTTGGAGGATTGGGTCTTGGTTTTATTTGGGATTGCATGATCCATGCATTCCTGAAGGTGTTCATAGAATGCATTTATAAAGGATTCTGTGGTCTGGGCTGTATTTTCCACAGGCCCGGGGGGCTTTGAAGGATACCACCTCGGTTTTGAGGAGTGTGAAATTTGCTTTAGAGAAGTTTTTCACTGTGGTTTTCTGGGCAGGGGGTGGGGTCAGGATGTGAATATCCAGTGAGATTAGTTTATGGTCTGGTCTTACCAGTGAGGGATACACTTCTGGACTGGAGCATAGGTTGAAAGAATGCTGTCAGAATGAGTATTTCAAGTTTTTATATTTAGTAACTGTCTAATTCCACTGGCTGCTATATTTTAATAGTCATAAATATACTAATTGATTTGATTGTTATTCCATCTGTTTTGCTTGTTCTTTTCATTTCGGTTTCTTAATTACTAAAAAGCTAGAGAACATTTGTCCACAGTATTACAGATATAGTACTAAATAGAAAAACTTGAAATACTCATTCTGACAGCATTCTTTCAATCTAATGTTCCCTAATAACCAAATTCTTCTCTCTTTCTGTTTTACTTTTCCACTATTATCATTATAAGATGTTATTTGGTAGACCACATATGCGTAAAACAAGCAAGTGCTATTAACATATCACTTGCTTACCTTCAACAGCTTAGTGGATTAACAAAGTGGATTCTAAAAACACTCTTGAAAACAAGCAGTGCATATTTCCACTTTTTAGAAAGATATTTCCCTCTTTTTATTAAACTATAAATAATAATGTTTAAGTTTGCATTTTTAAATAGTATGGCATTCCTTTTTTCTTGCTTTGCTAGTTAGTTATTGACAGAGCACCATTATTTCTACTGTGCCTCAAATACTTTTGCCTTTGCATATTCCCCACAAAATATATTCAGTGTTTCCATATCCCAAAACATTAACACATTGTATTTTTAGGTTTATATTTACACAAGTATCTGGAATAAATCCAGTTTCAATTTTGTAACATTTCTTGTTGTACAGACACATTCCACTTCTTCCCTTCACCTTCATTTACAAACGATCAATATAGTATGGAAAGTCCCACAGTTAGAAGACTCTGCTTACTGTCTAATTCCACTGGCTGCTATTACCATAAACAAGATGGAGTAACCACTGATGATATAACTAAGGGGTGTGCATGAAGTCTTTCAGCGCATGGGAGATGTGGGAGGACAAAACAGTTTTCTTTCTAATATGGGTTTGTGGAAATGGTCTTTAATTTTTTGATTCATACGTTTGGTCTTTGCAAAGCTAATCATTGTCCTCCAGCATTCTTTCTAAGGTCATCTCTGCTGCAGTTTTAATTAAACCTGCCTCTCTTTCCTTGAGGATTGCAAAATTTTATTTTATTTTTACTTGACCCATATTTCCATTTTTTTCATATTCTAATTTTTATACTTTCATTGGGACACAACATTCTTATGAAGTTCACCACACTAAATCTCTTTCAGGATCCAAAAATTGTTTTATTCTTGTTAAGTATATTCATTTTATAGGTTCATAGGTTCATAGGTTTATACTAGGCTATCTGCCCTAAGGCATTTATAAGCCTAGCCCAAATTATTGTGGCTTACGCCACCCCTTATATGAAAAAATACTGTGCCCATTAGTTTGTTGTGCCTCTGTCCAGCAGTGACCCAGAGATGATTCCCGGGGTAAACCTACGATCTCCCATCCACAGGTCTAGATTTCTCTTGAACAGAGTCAGCGAGGTGCTCTGCCTCACATGGACCGGGATTTTATTCCACAGCATAGGGAGTCTCTGAGTGATAAATCTATCCCTCCAGCACGTCCTATTTATATCCGTGCTAAGGTTTAAGTCGCTTGCTCTAGTGGTTTTGGTGGATTTGGATTTTTTGAGGTGGAGCATGTCCATTAATTCCGGGTTGGACATGGCCTTGTATGCCAGGCACATGTCACCTCTGAGCAGGCGGTATGCGACTGAATAGAGCTGGAGTTTCTTCAATCTGGCAGCACATGACAGATTTTGGAGTCCCTTTATCCTTTTGGTGAGGAACTTTTGGGGTCTCTCCAATTGCTGCAGATGTCGGGTGAGATACATCCCGAATGGGGCATTGTACTCGATCATTGGTCTGATAAGTGAAGAGTACAGGGAACAATGACCTCACTAGATCTGGATGTGAATCCCTTCATGATCAGGTGGGCAATGTAGAAGGTCTTTCTAACCACTTTAGCAATGTGAGTGTCAAAAGAAAGGCCACTGTCAACCTGGGTCCCCAGGTCCCTGATAACCTCTTCTGTGCTTAGTGGATTGCCACCTATATGGTAGCTTGGGGTTACCTTGTTTTTCCCGAAGGGTATGACTATACATTTTTGGCGTTTAACTTCAGGCCATGGCTCTGGCACCAGCTATCTGTTTCCGTGAGTCCCTTCTGAAGGATATCCGTGTCGATGCACTTTCCACTATGGCCCAGTTTGCAGTCATCTGCAAACTTTGTCAGCCAAAGTCCTCCCATGTTGGCCTGTACTTCTGAGAAGTAGATGCCAAACAATAGGGGCCAAGGACCGAGCCCTGTGGGACACCACTTGTGACCGGCTTGGAGTCTGACACAGCGCCAGCAACTCTAACCCTGTGGGTTCTGTCCTTAAGCCAGTTTGCAACCCATCTTGTGACATATGGGTTTACATTTAAGCTGGTAAGTTTTTCTACAATACCCGAGTGGGGTATTGTGTCGAAAGCCTTTGCAAGGTCAAGGTAGGCTGTATGGACTGCCTTTCCCTCATCAATGGCCTTGGTGACTATTTCCAAGAAGTCGACCAAGTTCAAAAGGCATGATCTTCCCTTGACAAAGCCAAACTGGGTCGGGTCCAATGTCTGCAAGTCCCCTATATCTTTGTTTATGAGCTCCATTATGATCCTCTCCATAGCTTTGCAGACTAGACTTGTTAAGCTTATGGGGCGGTAATTACCAGGGTCCGTAGAGGCGCCACCTTTGTGGAGTGGGACCACAGTTGCCGTACGCCACTCCTTGGGCACGTATCCTGTGGTAAGGCTGAGATTAAACAGCTGCCTTATGTGCGGGTGTAATTCCTCATTTAGCTCGTGTAGCACACAGCCGGGGACACCATCCGGTCCCATTGATGCTGTGTTTTTAGCTTTAGAGAGAGCAGCTTTCACCTGCGCATTTGAGATGTCCGGGAGGCTACACTCGGCTGGGATAGTTATCTCTCCTTTAGGGGAGGGGGGTGAAGTTTGCACTGAACCTGTCTGCCAGTATGTTGGCAATGTCTGTGGGTTCAGTGATTTTTGTATCATTTTGGACTAATTCTGAGCATATCTGTGAGTTTCCACCCAGGTTCCTAACATAGCTGAAAAAGGCCTTATGATTGTCCTTTGAATCCATGGCAATTTTTCTCTCAAAATTGGCCTTAGTTGATTTTATGAGTGCTCGTATTTTTTACTAATAATGATCAGGGGTGACTTCCCTTTTATGGATTTTGTTCTATCATGTAATAGCTTTCTCCTCTTATTGTAAAGTTTGTTAATGGCTGGGGTCCACCAGACTGGACGTTTGCCCTTTGTGGAAAGAGTCCTGGTTTTATTTGGGATTGCCTGATCCATGCAGTCCTGGAGGTGTTCATAGAAGGCATTTGTAAGGGCTTCCGCAGCTTGGGTTGTGGTTTCCTCTGACTCAGGGGCCTTGAAGGATACCACACCAGTCTTGAGTAGTGTGAAGTTTGCTTTAGAGAAGTTCTTCACTATGGTCTTTTTTGTTTGGGGTTGGGGCGGGATGTGGATTTCCAGTGAGATTAGTTTATGATCAGATCTCACCAATGAGGGATATACTTCCGGTGTGGAGCATTTTGTCCCCATGTTTGTGACAATGAGATCTAGTATATTTTCTCCTCTCGTGGGAACAGTGACTAGCTGTTCCATGGCATTTGAATTTATGAACTCCAGGAACCGTTGGGCTAGAAAGTTAGGGCTTGAGTAATGTTCCCAGTCTATATTCGGGTAGTTGAAGTCACCCAATATGATGGTGTTTGGAGATACATTTATACCCTCCAGTGTCTTCAGGAAGGCTGTGTGGGGTTCCTGAGTTTGAGAGGGTGGCCTGTAGCATGCTACAATTTGTAGAGCAGTTTTGCCTATTGTTAGTTGCACCTGGATGGTTTCCGAAGCTTCATGCGTTGCCACCAACCTGGACGTGTGAGTATCCTTTATGAATATGGATACACCCCCTCCTTTTGTGGAGTGGTCTGGGTTTTGGGGCCGGAACGCATGATATGAGGTAAAACCTAATAGTGCCGGGGTGCTCTCAGGAGCCTTGAACCAGGTTTCAGTTACAGCACAGACATCGATGTTCTCCATACTGAGAAGGGCCTCGAGTGCGTGCATTTTGAGATTTAGACTTCTGGCATTGAGCAGCATTACCCTCAATTTCTTCCCATTTTTGTTTTCTAGGGTGGTAGGTTTAGAATTTGAGCCTTGCCTAAAAAGGCACTATGGGGTGGCAAGAGCCTTAGCCAATATCCGGAATCCCAGGGGTGACAGGTGCAAGCCGTCCCTTGCGAAGCAGCGTGGCTTGTCAAGCATGTCATCCTAGGCAGACAGACACTGGATCCCCTTTGAATGACACCAGACATTAAGCCAATTGTTAAAGCTGATCATCTTGTCTCTATATTGTGGCATCATTCTTGGTGAAGGAAGGATACTGCTCAGGGCTAGGGTCATACCCGCCTGGGCCACATAATCAGAGAGCTCCTCTATGTCTCTTTTCATGCAGTCCAGGGAGGTACGTCTCAGGTCGTTCACACCAGCATGGACAATGACTGTGTCATATTTGTACTTGCTGTGGAGTGACCCGAGTGCTTGTGTTATGTGGCGGATTCTAGCGCCCGATAGGCAGCTTACTGTGACCCTCTCCTTGTTCAGCCTGGTGAGTGGGACGTCAGTGTGTCTGACTATGGAGTCACCTATGACAAGTATGTTTGGTGTTGTATTTGGCCTTAAGGGCTGTGACTGCTTTGCACACTGCTTTTGTGGTTTATGTGTTGCTTGTGGGGTGTCTTGAGGTAGCAGTTGTTTGGGTGTCTGCTTTGGAGGCCTCTGCTGTTTAGGTAAATTTTTACTCAGAGCCTCCGAGTATGTCTTTGTGTGTTTATGTGTTTGATTCAGTGGAGTGGTAGCATTATGTGAGGCTGGTTTTGTGGTGTGTGTAGTTGCCTTCTCCTCCTGTCTGGTCTTGCCAGTCCTGAGTTGAGAGAGCTCAGCCTCCAGTTTGGCTAAATAGCTGCATCTCTCGCAAGTATTTGTGTTATGTGGGAGGAGGAGAGGGTTGTCTGTGTACATGAGGCAGTTATAACATTGCCTCAAGATTCCCAGATTCACCAGCTGGACCGGAGAGGAGATTGACAACTGACCTTTGGACATGCTAGAATAATATTGGGAAATCCTTAATTGAAAAGAAGGGCCAGTGGGGAGTGAGGGTGTAGTGCTTTTAATTTTTAGTGCTGACTTATATAATTGCTTTAGTGAGCAAGTGCCAGGTAACTTGAGTGCAATGTGATACAAGTAACTAAATGCAAAAACGACAAACAGTAACTTTCTTTCAAGTGAAACAAGGAAATAAGTACAGTAAGCAATGCAGATATCACTAGTGATCCACAGAAGCGCTGAGAAGTTGCGTATTAGGTGAATTAGCTTCCAGGGAAATAACAAGCAAACAAACAACAAGTATATAAACAATGCTAGATTCAGTAGGCCTGGATCTAGTCTATGCTAGAGCAAACAAGGTGAACCAATTTCAGTAAGATACAGTTCAAATATTCAGGCACTATAAACCTTTAACCAGAAAATTCCCAGCTCAGAAGGGCAGAGTCCAGCCTCTTCTCCCACAAGAGTGCAGACCACGAACCTTCTTAATGTAAAATAACTGGCCTGAAGCCCAAGTGCCTAAACCAGAACTAATACACTTGGACACTGGGCTCTCAATCAACAGTTCCCAACTTAGAAGGATGAAAGCTACCTGTCCTGCCACCACAGTGCTTGCCACAAACCTTCCTAATGTAAAACAACTGGTCTGAAGCTAGTTCTTATTCCCAAGTGTATTCTTATCTCCAGCTGCACTGCTGCCTTTTATCAATTTTTAAATGTCATTTGTCTGCTTTAATCACTTGTTTTACGGCATACCTCTGACTTAAAATGTTTCCTGTTTGACTCTAAGTGGTTTGCCTCCTTGCTATCAGACTGTGTGCATCTTGTGATGCTTTCAGGGTCCACTTGCATTCTTCAGGTCAGGTATGATGTTACAAAAAAGGTAAGTTGCTTCCATCCAATTTTCCAAGTCTGTATTTTAGGTTGAATTGCAGCAAATGCATTATATATTTGTATTGATTATTTGCATAATTTGTTTGGGATCTGACATTTGTTTGTTGTTTTGGTTCCCCTTACTGATGATATTTGCAAGAATTTCCCTAACGCTTTTGTGGAGTGTCCCTACACAGTAAAATACTGCACTGAGTTGCTTCTTCAAAAGTCAGCATAATAATTTAGAACCCCTCCACGTTTCACTTGACAAAATGCAACTAACATTCTTCAGGGCTGGGTTGAAAATCATTCATGCGGATCAGCACAATACCCACATTAACACATGTAAATAAATGAATAAATAAAATAAAAAGGTTTAACCCAGGCTTTGATGTAATGAATGTTAAGCCTGCTCTGTCTTGTGAATTACAGAAAATGATTAATTGGTGACTTTTAAACAGCAACTGCAAGAAATCTGTAAAGCAACTAGCATACATGTACAAAACACAACACATTGTTATAGTAGCCCAAGTGAAGGTTATGTTACTTTGTAAACAGATGCACAAGAATGAAATCAGCAGTAAATGCTGAGGCTTCAGACAGAAACTGATTTGGTGTCAGTTAGCAGGTTTGCTTTTTTATTGCTTTTCATCAAAGCAGTCAAAATATACCATCAATGACCATAGCAATAAACTGTTCTCACTCTGGTGCAGCTTGGGTTTAGGCTTCTATTTCTACTTCTTCACTGCATTCTTACTCCCATTATTTTTTTCTTAACAGTGTAATTCTGTTGAATAACTATAGAATGATCAATAAAAATACAAATTATCATTGACATGGAGGTCATGGTCTCATCAGAAGTCTGTTGCTCTCTGTGGAGCAGAGGCTTAGCCTTAGCAAAGCTTCAAAAATTTGAATGCTGTGGTATCTTCTCACTGTATGCTGTGAAGCCTTGAGGCTTCTCACTCTATGCTGTGAAGCCTTGAGGCTTCTCACTGCATGCTGTGAAGCCTTGAGGCTTCTCACTGCATGCTGTGAAGCCTTGAGGCTTCTCACTGCATGTTGTAAAGCCTTGAGGCTTCTCACTCTATGCTGTGAAGCCTTGAGGCTTCTCACTCTATGGCGTGAAGCCCTGAGGCTTCTCACTCTATGCTGTGAAACCCTGAGACTTCTCACTCTATGCTGTGAAGCCTTTGTTCCTCTTTTACTACCATTGCCTTGATGTAAATGGGAATTCCCTGCACAGTTTTGTTTCACAGTAAAAATGAAGACTTGGAAATGGAATCCCTTAGAATAGAAGTAAACATTGTCCTGATTATAAATTTAACAAAACAGATGTCGGAGAATAAAGTATCCCTCTGGAAAAAGACCAAAGTCCACAGCAAAATAGTATAACAGCACAGAGAGAAATACACCACAGCCACTTGAGGAAAGAAAAATTTTTGTTTAATTCAGTTAGGGTTCGTAAAAGCCAATATCTCAGTGAAAAATGTTTGTATGACACAACAGCATAATCGATAATGCAAGACATAACCTATAACAGCTGTGCGTATATACCTAACCATTAGAATATCTAAAATCAATAAACAGAATGAAAAAGGTGGGTATTGTCAATGTTCTAAAGGTCTATCTATAAAAAATGGCTTTAAACTGACTCTATCATTTAAACTCCAGTTTTTATCAGCCTTTAATCTCATAATCCATCTCATCTCGTATGTTTCTGTGTAATCCTTCACATTACTTAATCTCATACTTTTACTAACAAACTCAATAGCCAAAAATTTAAATTTGTGTGTTGTCATTGTTCAACACGTCTCGCTAGGGCGTTGTTGTCATCTTCTCTGTTGATGTCATATAGGTGCTGTCTTACCCATTCTCTAAGGGTACAGTTGGTCTTACCTATGTAGAATACCAGACATTTAGTGTACTTTACTAATAAACCAAATCCCTAGAGCTGCAGTTGGCATAATGCTTAAACTCATTTCCTTTTTGTGGTGGGATGTAAAAAGCGACTATCATTCGCCATATATTGGCAGTAATTACACTTTCTGCAGTCAAATGTGCCTAACCTGTCAGACTGTATCCTTTTTTCAGCATGATTTTCATAGCAGAGAAGTCTTTTCATTGACTTATTATTCTAATTCTTTCTATTCTGGTTTATTTAGCAAAGTCCTTTAACTGACGCTAGAATGCATCCAGAAACTATTATGTTCCTAAATTGGGCACATATATGACTTCTATAAAAGTAGTAGATTTTGGTCTCTGAGAGATACTGATTTTAAGATTAATCCCATTACTTGTTTTGAAGAGAGGTTACATGACTAGTAAAGGATAGGCCTGTCATAATTAGAATAGCCTGGTCTTTACAGACATACTTCAGTTAAGGTTTCCACATCAAGTAATATGTAACGTTTGACACTAGGTAGACAGAAGGCAGACCAAAATACGTTATTTGGCATTTTTTAGGGCTAAGTCTTAAGCCTGTCCTTTCTGCCCAGTTATAAAACTTATTCAGAAACGAATTATTATGAACCCTTCTGCATTGTTACACACAACAGAAGTAAATACAGACTGAACACAATGTTTTCAATGTCCTTGTGTTTCCTTTTTTTTTTTTTTTTTTTTAAGTAGTTTTTGCATCCATTTTTGGCCCTTTCCTCACTGTGATCAAGCCATTATCTTATTTGTCTTCTCATTCCTTCTGTTTCCTGATGTCCATGGGTTCCCAGGCAAGAGGAGGAGGAGAAGATTATACCCAGCAATACACAAACACTAGCAGGTATTTTTATGTGCTCTCTACTCCCTCCCCAGTTGGCCATCAGAGATGGCCCATTGTCTTATTAAGCACTGATGTATGTTTCCATGCAATGACTAATGCCCAGCTATACTATTATATACTCCTGTATCCTCCCCTTTTTGCATGGAAATAAGAGTACAAAGGATTAGTACAAATGAAATTACTTTAGCTAGCAGATCTAAGAGAGACTGTTTCTGATGCCCTTCGGATACTTGTCAAATGATCAAATGATTAAAACATTGAACCTGAGTTCAGCAAGATGGGAGCATCGAACGTGTTAATCTTCAAAAGCCAACATCAGCAAATCTTAACACATCGAATCACAATAGTTGGCCAACAGCTGCACATAAGGTAGAAAAATATATATATTTACTCCTATCAGGTTATAAATACCAAAAGTAACATGTAAGATGCTAATGTCGCAGCTGTTGGCCAACTATTGCAATTCACTGTGGTGAGATTTGCTGATATTGGCTTTTGATGTTTAACACGTTCAACGCTCTCATGTCACTGAACTCAGGTACAATGTTTTAATTGTTCGATTATTTGACATGAATCCAGTGCCCTTCCTGTGGGAGGAATAAAGATGCGTTGTTGGTGTTTCAAGTAGTTTATTCATTTAAATAGATGAACAAAAACACTCATCCATCTACCTACTTAACTGAATAAACTACATGAAACTTCAAGAAGGTGCCTTATTCATGCCACAGGGAGGGTATCAGCGAGAGAGAGAGTCTGCTAGATCTGCCGGCTAAAGTGATTTTATCTGGACTAATCCTTTTTTCTCTGTTTATTGTTAGTCCTGTCACCCTCTGGGTCACAGATGAGATACTAGATTTCACTTGAGCCCTTCTGGGTTAAATCTGTTTTTCCTTTTTACATGGTGTTCATATCTGAGGCTTTCTTTGACCTGCCAATTTTATAGCAGGACTTGTACTATGATCACCCAAGGACGATCAAGCTAACATCAAACTTTCACTTCTTTCCCAACTTGGCTGCCTTCTCTGAGGCTTTAAGCCATTAACCTGACTTGGGTTGCCAGGGCATAATTAGGGCTTCAGTTCTGTCTACAGTGGCCTTGCAGAAGCATTCTTTTCATGAACTTTGGCATTGAGTCTTGTATTTTTTCACAACAGGTATAAATCACCTTGTTTGCATTTTGTTATACTAATAGTAAGCAGTAAAAGAGAGAAAATACTCATGGCATCATGGGTGGACAGAATAAATTTGCTTGGCAGAATCTTTAATGAAAATTTATTAAAATTCTCATAGTCTGCACTAGGCCTGGTCTTATCTTATTTGTGATTATTGAATCTTCTTAATATTTTTCTTAAGTAACTTCTGTAGCATTGAAATAGTATTTACTTTTGTAGTGTTCTGCTAATTAGCTACATACAAATCTCAGATTTACTCAATTAGCAACTAAATGTATATTTCTTTCTTTGCAGGAACTCCATCCATCTAATGACTGGGATAGAAGTATACCCAGGTATGTTCATGTACCTTTCATGGAGCATATCATAAATTAGTCTAAACACTGCAGCTTCTTTCAAGGTAAATAGGCATAGTGAAAAGCTGCAGACTGTGTTATGCTTTGCAGTGGAATGCTTGTAATGCTTTCTTTTTTGTTTGGATACTTAATGGCATCAGTCATCTGATCCTAGAGTAACACTGTGTAAGGTATGACTATAAAGTTGTCATTGAAGTCCATTTTAAGGCATTAGTAACATGAACTAAATAACAGTAAAAATGCCTATTCATCTGTAACTAAAAGAAGTTGTCTAGGATGACTATTGCATCTACATATCCTTGATGAAATGTTTGTGAATATTGCAGAACAAGACATTCAGAAGGATACTAGTTTGTGCAACAGATTGGTTAAAATTTTTTGAAGCAGTCTGTAGTGAAATACTGCATAAGAAAACAGATTATAAATAGATTATAAATGCTAAGAAGCAAACTGTAAGAAGGACTGGATTCTATCTTGATGCATTTATTCAGAAAGTAAGGATAGTTGACTAGAATTTCTTGCTTGCTGTTTAATAGATATGAAAAAAAAATTGATTCACCATAATAAATAAGTTCATTCTGCTGTCTGACTACAAAGGAAGAAAGAAAAGATTTACAAAGCTTTTGGCAAACAAGTGTGATTTATTTTATGGGGCAAACTACAGTAATGGATTACACAATAAACTGAGACTTCTAAGAAACAGGCTGTTGCACAAGTTGTTTGCAGTTTGACTGCACGAAGAGTTGAGAAGAAATTATGTCAGTTGGACTATATGAATATTTTTTAGTTTCAGTGGATGATAAGTATAGTAGCTAAAATGTATTTTTGTTATGTGATACTTTATGGTATTATAAAATAGAAACATTAATATATATTTTTTCTTATTCCTTTTGAATACAAAGTGGGCTAAAATCTGGTTAAGGGATGGAATGTAGGGTACCCATGGTAACCACAGTTCGAGTCCCTTTTAATAAAAGGACCATTTTGTTTAAAGTCCAACACTTGTACTTATGCTGTGCAACCTTTTGACCAGGTTTTATCAGTTAAGGAGGTAGAAGGATTATGCCCCCAATCCAAGGGGAAGTGCTGGAGACTTGCACTTGCTCACTCAAAAAGTGTCAAATTTTGACAAAGTCCCCCATTTAAAAGGGATTCACAAAATTGTGACATATCTGGTTCCTGTAAATGGTGCTGCTTAAATATGGAAGGACACGAAGAGGAATATATAGCTGTATGTTCATTGCAGGAGTCATTTTTTTTTTCAGTTTTTCTATATTGAATCTAAATGGTGAGTTTAATAAAAGGCTGTTGAAATCTGAAGTGGATATAAAGGTTGCAGGAATTATTTGTAAGCAACAGGAAAATGTAAAATGTCAAGCATATACAAATAATTTGCAGTACCAAGTGAAAAAAAAATGTATGGAAACAAAAAAAAAAAAAAAACAATTTGCAAGTGGGAAAGGAATATACAAAAAAAATAGAAACATCAGAAGTAAGGTGGATAGTCAGGTTAAGAGGCAACAGAGGTAAGGGACTAAATGACAGGATACCAATAAAGCCAATACTAAAGAACAGGTCTCTACGTTAATGAGACCCAGTATGAATAGGAATTATGTTAGTAGTAGTATTAACCATGTATGTTAAATCAAAGTTATGAAGTTCACAACAGAATGGTGTGTATTTAGGATGAGATTGAAGTATGACATGGGAAACAGTTAAAGGATTCATTTTATTATTTTATGTATGCATTTTATTATTTTTATGTGTGCAATTTATATATTTTTATATACTTGTATATGTGTTTTTATATTAGTAATGTTTGAATAGAAACAATGCAAGTGATTCAAGTAGAGATGAATATCTCTTTAAAATGAATGGGTAATTACTATTTAATTGGTTTTACCAATTTAACTTGCCTTATAAATAAATGGATAGTACTGCTATTGTAATGGTCTGATAAAGTGGAAGGTAGTCCCATGAAAGCGCTTACCTACTGCATTTTCGTAATAAAGCTGTGTTTTTATTCTACAAGACTTGCTTAAGGAGAACATTTTTTGCTCAAGGAGAAAATTTTTCAAAGAATTATTTGGTATAGCAAGTTTGTGATTGGTATATGTTCCCAGGACTTTTGTGTGCATATATATATATATATATATATATTTGAAAAAATGCAGTTAAGGATAAAAGTATAAAGTCCAGTCTCTAGAAAAAAATGTTTAGATTTGAAAAAGTTAAATGAGATAATGAAGTGAGAATGAACTGGTTTTGTTAAGGAGTAGTAGAAATGCCAAACTTTCTTTCAGAATCAGTGTAGAATTTCGAAAAGGGAAGCACATTTATATATAGCCTAGATAGATTTGTCAGGAACCAAAGATTTACAGCTCATAGTTGTGCGGTCCATGTGTACAGAAGATCAAACAAATGCCCTGTGGTGTGCTCTTGGCTGGTAAATATCTGTCATTGACCATGTAATGCACTGTATTTGATTGTAACTTTGAATTTATTTTTCCCATTTGTGCTGCAGGAACAGGTCACAGAAGATTAAAATGAATGAAGAATTTGAAGAAAAACTAGGAGAAGCAATTGAAGGGTTCAGTTCACGCAAGTATGTCATAGTTTACATGTTGGAATATATCAGAATGGAAATCATCTGCTTATAAATGCTTTGAAATAGACTGACATTGAAAACTAACAGGCATTTTTAACTTGCATGTCCTTTTTTTTCATAAATAGGATACTTCTAATCTTCCTCTTAAGCAACTGATTTTGATAATAACTCTAGAGCAAAACACTTTTGGCACAGTCACTCAGGCAATAAAAAGTAGAAAGGGTCGTTGCCAAACTTGGGGAGCATTTAAAAATAACCAGATATCCTGTACAGGTATTAGAGATATTTTTGAAATTTTATGTAAATTTTTATGAAGCAGAGAAAATGTGGAAATCAAGAACAAGCACAAATGGAAATATTTATGGAAGACTTGAGTATGCCAAGGTGAGAGATAAACAAGGCTCAAAAATTAACATTTGAGATAGGAGGAGATGAGTGAACAACTGTGACGTACACTCAATCTGCAGGAAAGTCTCCAGGAATCGATGGTATTCTAGTGGAAGTTTGGAAGCTACGAAGGGAGAAAAAGATAAAGTTCTGGAAGTTTTTTTTTTAAACAGCATTTTAAAAGGAGAGGAGGTGCCAATATTCTAGAGAGAAAAAAAGGTGTGGTGGCTGTAATACCTAAAGACAGTAAAATCCAGTTTCATATAGTCCCATTTCAACCATGATTATAAAGTGCTTACATCTATAATGGATAAAAGAATCCCAGAGGTGATGCCAAAATTGATAGATATGGATCAGTGTGGTTTTGAGGAGGGGAGGCAAACATTTTACAATATTAATAGAGCAATGATGATCCAGAGGGAAGCAGAATGTAAGAAAATACCACTGCTAGTGGTGGGTCTTGATGCAGAGAAAACATTTGACTCTGTGACCTTGTATTTTATGAATAGGGCAATGGGAGCATTTGCATTTCCTGATACAATCATAAGGTTAATTAGACAGATATGTGAGAGATCAGAGGCAAAAATCAAAGTAGGAGGGTTTCTCTCTGATAAGCTGTGTCTGAAAAGAAGAACCAGGCAGGAATGTTCTTTCCCCTTTGTTGTTTGTGTTATATTTAGAACCATTAGCAAAGAAATAAGGAACTCTGTAATTCAAGGATATAATTGGTATAGTGTTCAAGAAAAGTTGGCTTTATTTGCAGAATATATTATTTTGTACCCAGTGGAATCAAAATATTCTGAGATAGTTCCATTTTTTTTCATGATAAAAAAAAAAATAATGAAGATAAAACAAAGGCTATAGCTCTGTACTGTATACCCACACAGTAATTGGTTCAGCAATACCCATCTTTACTGGGACATGATAAAATGAAGTATTTTAGGAGTATGGATTAAACAGGATTCTGTTATAGCAGCTAAGAATATGTGGGAAGAGGTTAAAAGATAATACAAAAATTGAGAAACTGGAAGCTCTTGCCTATGAATATTGATAGTAAGGTACAAGCAGTAAAAATCTTTTTTTTCCCCTTCAGCTTTATACTCGGGTCAGGCATATTTTTATGAACCAGAGGAGAATTTGTAGATGGTAATTAATAAAGAGTTGAATTTTTTTTCCTGGAGAGGAAGAGGGCAGGTGTCAAGTGGGATAAGTTTCTACTCCCAGTAGAATAAAGACATTTAGAATTATCTAATCTGAAGAGTTATTTTAGAGCTCACAGTTAAGGCTCTTACACTTAACACAAGCAGAAAGCTACAATTTGGAGTGAAAAGGGATGACACTGAAGCAGAGAGGTAAGCCAAGAAATAAGGAAAGAGTTGGAGTTTGGATACAGATCTTTAAGGAGAATAACAACAGTCATACAGAATATTTTATATTCATAAAGTAGTAGAAAGTATACTAAGAACTAAGCAAACCTGAGAATGGAGAAAGGAAATTCTGCTGATAGGGATAACTGCAATTAGGTGTACAGAGAATAGGCAAGAGGGGGCTGGAATTTACTAGAGGAAGCTGGCAAAGGAGCCAAGGTATTCAGAGCAAATAATTAGAAAGGGAAAGGTAATAGAATGGGAAGAGGCCACAAAGACATTTGGATTGCAGGCTAGTGATTTCCCTCCCAATCAGAGACTGGTACCAGCGTATCAGCAAAGATAAAGGGATAGGGGAATCCTAAATGAAAGACCCATACTAGTTGAGTTTTAAATGAATCTAGAACAGAAGCCACTGTTAAAAAAGGGATAATTAGTAGGGCATATAAAATATTGCATGATGTCTATCTTATAAGCTGCATGCTTTCATAAATTTCTTCAGAGATCTACCCTTTTTTGTTATATTTTCTCCTTCTAGACCACACAGATACATCTTCATTGTTGCAAATCCACCTGCAAATAATAATCCCTGCTGAACGCTGATTACTTCTTCCAAATTTTTGTTAAGCTCCATAATAGCAGTTTTAGGTAGGATATAAATACATCCCTGTGTAGTCCTCTTCCCTTGCCAGTAGTCTCTTGCTACCTCAAATTTGCCATTATTATCTTTTTGTCCTCTTCTATCACTATTGGGTCTCCTCTAGCAATTAATTGAAGGACTCCTCTTTTCTTTATCCCTGATATTCTGTTGAATGCCTGTCGCAAACTCCTTTATCGAATGTACATGCACATTTCTTTCCAAATGTGTCTCCTGCAGCATTGCTGTTTGCACATTATTCCCACCTATTTTATATACACACACATATATATATATATATATATATATATATATATATATATATATATATATATATATACACATACATACATATATATTTTTATGGCAGCTTTTTTAAATGTCTACTTTCAGCTTTTGTGATACATGCACCCACTAATGTTTGGCAGGCTAATTCTTTATTCAGTTTTTCTTATCTATGACATTGGAACCTATGTCACATTTTATAAGATGTTTTGTTTTAATAGGATCATAGGAGGTGACTAGGCTATCGACCCGGAGGTCATTTCAAGCCTAGCTGTTTCATTCCAATATAATACCATAGATACTCTAGTCAGTACCCAGGATTGGATTTAGTAATGACTGTCCATGTGCAGGAGGGTTGTGGGCACTATCCCCAGTAAGAATTTGTGGTGCCCCATCTACTCGTCCAGGTTCCTTTTGAAGAGTGTCATAGAGATGCTCTGCTTCATATGAATTAGCAGCTTTTTCCAAAGAGACAGCAGTCACTGGGAGACAAATGTGTCCCTCCAGCATGTCCTCTTCAAGGCACAGGCCGTATTTAGGTCCTGGGAAAGCCCTCAAACAAAAAAACAAACAAACCTTCAGAACATCCCCAGAACCTGTTAACTTTAATGCAAGCACACATAATGATGTACGTATTCAAATAATGTTTAACCCTCTTAATAGGAACATTTCTCCCAAATAGATAGCTACTAACACACTCCTTAATTAACCTGAAATTGAGTTTTCCATGTTAAGATGCATCTTATTGCCTGTGCTCCTACTTACACTAATTGGTATATGTTATTTTTTATCTTTATTCCCCCATGTGAAAAAAAAACTTGCATGTTTTCAGGAAACATTAACTTTTAGCTTTGAAGAAACCAGTGTTCTGGCATTTAATGCCCTGTTATCAACTTTTCTCCATGGAAATGTAAGAGGAAAAAATGTAGTCCTCTGCTGCACCCTGAAAGGCAAGCTGAAACATTTATCGCTGAAGGAAAACATTTCATTACATTTGGTGTTCTCATATTTACTTCCTTCCACTTAGAATTTGTATGACTAAGTTTCACTTTACTCTTAGTTTCAAGATGATGCTGTTATCTTTTGAGCAGCACACTAGCTCAGTGACATAGGTTGTTCATAAGTTCATAGGTAGGTACTAGGCTATTGGCTATAAGGCCTATATAAGCCTAGCCAAAAAGGTACCCTGGCTTTCGCCACCCAAGAAAATTATTTTCTTGTGCCCCTGTCGAGCAGAGCCACAGAGGTGATCCCCAGGGTGAATTTTCTATTTCCCATCCAATCATCAAGATTTTTCTTGAAGAGTGCTAATGAGGAGCTTTGTTTGATATAGATAGGTAGTTTGTTCAAGAGTATGGGAAGTCTCTGGGACAGGAATCTGTCCCTCCAGCATGTTCTGTTTAATGTAGTGACAAGGTTTAGGTCCCTATAGCGTGTAGCTCAGAGAGATTGGGATTTCTTCAAGTGAAGCATGTCCAACAGCTCTGGGTTTGACATAGTTTGTATGCTAGGCAAAGATTGCCTCTGAGTAGGCGAAATGCAACGGAGTAAAGCTGGAGTTTTTTGAGACGGTCTGAGTAGGGCATCTGTTTGAAGCCGGTAATCCACTGAGAGATATTTATGTGGCCTTTCCAGTTGTTGTAGATGTCTTGTGAGGTACATACCAAAAGTGGCATCGTACTCTATAATGGGTCTAATTTGTGATGAGTAGAGGGGAACAATGACCTCTTTTTTCCTGGATGAGAAACCTTTTGTGATGAGGTGTGCCACAAAGAAGGATTTCCTGACTACTGTGGTGATGTGATTATCAAAAGAGAGACTGCTGTCCACCTGTGTCCCAAGGCCTCTTATCACACTTTCGGTGTTAAGTAGACTACCACCTATGTGGTAGCTCATGGGTACAGAGTTTTTACCAAAGGGGATGACAATGCACTTTTTGGCATTGAGCTTGAGGCCATGACTTTGACACCAGGCATCTGTCTCCATGAGGCCCTTTTTGTAGGATGTCCACATCATTAGGATTTTCAGTTATTGCTCCTAGTTTGCAGTCATTTGTGAACTTCGTTAGCCAAAGACCTTCTGTGTTAGCCTGTACTTCATAAAAGTAGATACAATACAGGAGAGCACCCAGGACTGAACCTTGTGGTACTCCACTTGTCACTGGTCTGAAATCGGAGTTGGAGTCTGCTACTTTCACAGTGTGGGTTTTGTCAGTGAGCCAGGTGGCAACCCATCTTGTGACATAGGGATTTATACCTAGTTTAGTGAGTTTATCTATAAATCCAGAGTGGGGGGTGGTGTCAGAAGCCTTGGTGTGATCTAGATAGGCTGTGTGAACCATCTTACCCTCGTCTACGGCTTTGGTGACTGCTTCAAAGAAGTCTGTCAGGTTTAGGAGACATGATCTGCCTTTTACAAACCCAAACTGGGTGGGGTCCAGAGTTTGGAGATTACCAATGTCTTTGTGTATAAGATCCATGATGATACATTCCATGGCCTTGCAGACCAGGCTCATTAGGCTAATGGGGCGGTAGTTCCTGGGGTCCGTGGTGGCTCCCCCTTTGTGGAGTGGGATAATCATTACTGTGCGCCATTCAGTGGGCACAAAGTCTGAGGTGAGGCTATGACTGAACATGGTGCTTAGGTGGGGTGCCAGTTCATTCCACAGTTCTTCTAGAATGCAGCCTGGGATGTTGTCAGGTCCCATGGATGCCATGTTCTTGGCTTTGGAGAGTGTGTTTTTTACCTGTGCAGCCATGATTACAGGAACTTTGCATTCTTCCGGTATAGAGATGAGCCCTTTAGGGGGTGAGAGGGGGGTAAAGTTAGCACTGAACCTATCTGCCAGGTTGTTGGCAATATCAGTTGGGTCTGTATATTTAGTGCCATTGTGCTGTAACTCCGAGCAAATCTGAGTGTTGCCATTAAGATTCTTGACATAGCTATAGAATGCTTTGGTGTCTTTAGAATCAGTGGTGATTTTGTTTTCATAACTAGCTTTAGAGGATTTTATGCGGGATCTCAGCTTCTTACTGAGGCTGACCAGGGAGTTCCTCCAATCATGGGATTTTCTTTTTTGCAACAGTTGCTTTCTTCTGTTGTAGAGTTTGTTTATGGTAGGGGGACCACCAGATTGGCTTCCTTTTTTTGGAGGATAGCATTTTGGTTCTGTTAGGGATAGCACGATTCATGCACTTGTGTAAGTGCTTATAAAGTGCATTTGTGTAGGATTCAGCAGTCGTACCTCTATTGTCCATCTGCATGTGTGTCATGAAGTTTGCCACTTCTGTCTTAAGAAGCATGAAGTTGGCTTTGGAGAATTTTTTTATGGTGGTTTCTCTAATGGAGGGTGGAAGCGGGATGTGGATGTCTAGGATGATTAGCTTGTGGTCAGATCTGACCAACAAGGAATTGACCTCTGGTGTGCAACACTAGTCGCCCATGTTGGTAATGACCAGGTCTAGGATATTGCTACCCCTGGTGGGGGTGTGGATAAGTTGATCCAATGCATTGAAATTTATGAATTCCAGAAAACGTTGAGCAAAAGAGTTGGTACATGAGTAGTTTTCCCAGTTAATGGTGGGGTAGTTGAAATTGCCCATTATTAGGGTGTTGGGTTGTACCCTATTTTCCAGTGTATCAAGAAATGAGGAGTGGGGCATGGTGGGGGATCTGTAGCAAGTTACAATTTGGATTGCAGCCTTGCCCAGAGTTAGTTGCACTTGGATAATCTCGGATGCATTATGCTGAGCAACTAGCCTGGAAATGTGGATATCCTTAATGAATATGGACACACCTCCACCTTTAATGTTTTGGTCCAGGTTAGGTGGCCGAAAGGTGTGGTATGAATTATAGCTTGGTAATGCAGGGGTGCTCTCTGGAGCCTTGAACCAGGTCTCTTGTCACTGCACAGATGTCGATGTTCTCCATATTATGGAGTGCCTTGAGTGAATGCATTTTGAGGTTTAGACTTCTAGCATTGAATAGCATTACCCTCAGATTTTGCTTGTTGTACCTGTTAAGGTGGTGAATTTGCCATTTGAACCTTACCTAAAAAGGGCACTATAGGGATGGCAAGAGCCTTAGCCAGTATCTGAAATCCCAAGGGCAACAGGTGCAGGCCATCTCTGGCAAAGTATCGTGGTGTGTCGATCATGTCATCCCAGGCAGGCAGATACCGGATCCCCATAGAATGACACTAGAAGCTTAGCCAATTGTTGAAGTCAATCATTTTGTCCTTGTACTGTGGTATCATTCTGGGTGATGGCAGGATGCTACTCAGGGCTAGGGTCATACCTGCCTGGGCTACAAGATCGGGGAGCTCCTCCGTGTCTCTCTTCATGTAGTCCAGGGAAGTACGTCTCAGGTCATTCACACCAACATGGACAGTGACAGAGTCATATTTGTGCTTGTTGTGGAATGACCTGAGTGCATGCATTATGTGGTGAATCCTGGCACCTGACAGGCAGCTGACTGTCACTTTCTCCTTGTTTAGCCTGGTGAGTGGAACATCAGTGTGCCTGACTATAGAGTCACCTATGACTACAGTGTTGGGTACATTGTTATGCCTTATGGGCTGTGGTTGAGTGACACACTGAGTTTGTGGGCTGTGTGTCATTTGGGTTGTGTTGGGGGGGTGGAGGTTGCTTGCGTTTCTGCTTTGGAGGTCTCCTGTTGCTTGAGCAGTTTTTATTCATAGCCTTCACAAATGTAGGTGTGTGTTTCGTGTTTCTATGTGTGTGTTTTGGTGGTGTAGGTTTTGAAGGACTATGTGATGAGTGTGGTATGGTGCAAATGTTTACCTTCTCCTCTTGACTGTCTAGTCCAGTCTTGGGTGAAGAGAGCTTTGCTTCCAGTTTGGTTATGTAAGAGGATCTCTCACAGGTTGTAGTGTTGGGTGGTAGGAGGAGAGGGTAGTCTGTGTGCATTCTGTCCCAGAGACTTCCCATACTCTGGAACAAACTACCGATCTATGTCAAATCTCCTCATTAGCACTCTTCAAGAAAAATCTTGATGATTGGTGGGAAATAGGAAATTCACCCCAGGGATCACCTCTGTGGCTCTGTTCAACAGGAGCACAGGAAAATAATTGTCTTGGCTGGTGAAAGCCAGAGTACTTTTTTGGCTAGGCTTATGTAGGCCCTAGGCCCAATAGCCTAGTACCAACCTATGAACTTGATGAAATTGCTGCATTGCCCCAAGATGCCCAGATTCATCAGGAAGACAGGTGAAAACACCAGGAGGTGACCCTTAGACATGCCTGGATAGGTGCTTGTTTAGTACTAAAAACTGTTTTCCTCTAAACAAGTGAGGAAAGTTGAGTGCTGTAGTAATTTGTAGCTTATTTAGTGCTTACAACACGTTCTGAACAAGTGCTGAGCTCAAATAAACAGATTTTAGTGCTAAAACTAAAAAACTGGCTAGTTCTAAGGGAATTTGAAGAGCAGACTTTATGGTGCCGGGAATAGTTTAACCCTACCTAAGTGGTGGGGCATAAAGTGTCTGTGTATATGTATGTATGTATGTATATATATATATATATATATATATATATATATATATATATATATATTTTTTTTTTTTTTTTTAATAGTAGCAAATGAACAGACTGATTTAAACAAATTAACCAATAAAAAGCTAAAAACTGAGCCTTGTTCCAGCAGTCCTTGATCAGACAAGTTCTAACTGCACACTCCTGCCACTAGAGTACAGTGGAACCTTCTCCAAAAAAAGATGGTCTGGATTAGTGCTCAGGTTTTACAAACAAAGCTAGATTCAGCAGGTCTGGATTTAGTCTGTGCTACAGCAAACTAAGTGTACCAGTTTCAGAAAGAAACAGTCAAAATAAGCTGGCACAATAAGCCTTTAACCAGAAACTCCCAGCTCAGAAGGGCAGAATCTACCCTCTCCTCCCACAAGAGTGCAGACCACACCTTCTTAATATAAAATAACTGGCCCAAAGCCCAAGTGCTTAAACCAGAACTAATACATTTTTAGAATAACAGACACTAAGCCTTCAATCAGCAACTCCCAACTTAGAAGGATGTAAGCTACCTGTCCTGCCACAACAGTGTAGACCACAAACCTTCTTAATGTAAAACAACTGGTCTGAAGTCCAAGTGCTTCAGCCAAAGGCTTAGAATAACAGTTACAATGTAATCAGGCTAATAACAAGTAGTAATAAATGCAGCAGAATAAATGCAATTAAGTACTTTTAAGAACAAGCAGCAAAAGCAAAATAATAAAGTAGGAAGAAACACAAAGTAAAAGCAGATGAAAATAATAAAGTAGGAAGAAACACAAAGTAAAAGCAGATGAATAAAGTGCAATTTTTTATATAACAATAGAAAACAACCAAACTGATTTAAACAAATTACCCAATTAACCAGTAAAAAGCTCAAAACTGAGCCCTGTTCCAGCAGTCTTCAAACTGCACACTCCTGCCACTTGGGTGCAGGGGAACCTTCTCCAAAAGAGATGGCCTGGATTAGTGCTCAAGTTATACAAAAAAACTAGATTTCAGGATGCCTGAATCTAGTCTATGCTACAGCAACCAAGACGCACCAATTTCAGAAAGAAACTGTTCAAATAAACAGGCACAATAAGCCTTTAACCAGAAATTCCCAGCTCAGAAGGGCAGAATCTAGCCTCTCCTCCCGCAAGAGTGCAGACCACAAACCGTCTTAATGAAAAATAACTGGCCTGAAGCCCAAGTGCTTTAACTAGAACTAATACACTTTTAGAATAACAGACACTGAGCTTTCACTCCGCAATTCCCAACTTAGAAGGATGTAAGCTACCTGTCCTGATACAACAGTGCAGACCACAAATCTTCTTAAAGTAAAACAACTGGTCTGGAGCCCAAGTGCTTAAACCAAAAGGCTTAGAATAACAGTTATAATTTAATCAGGCTACTACTACCAAGCAGTAATAAATGGAGCAGAATAAATACAATTGAGTACTTTTAAGAAGAGGCAAAAGCAAAATAAAGTGCAATTTTTTTTATTTTTTTTTTAGTAAAGTGCAAGGAGAGAGGAAGAAGGAGCAGAAGAAAAGTTCAAGGTTAAGAACCTAAGTGGGTTGGCCTTCTCAAATGTTCTCTCTGTATTAAGTAGAGTGAAGACCAGACTGGGAGGGGTGTCCCAGATCAAATTTACAGTAGGGGCGGGCAACTGCAATACCACCAACTATAACACCACCACAAGAATAGGGTGGGGGATGGGGAAAAACAGTTTCAGGACAGATGAGAAACAGAAAACAATGCCATAAAATATATAAAATAATTCAGTCAGGAAAAATTAAGACAATGTAGAACTCTGAAAGATTAAAATGCCAAGAAAAATACTCATCAATCAGCGATATATTTCCAGATTGTTTGAGAATCACACTACAGTCAGAACACCAGGAGTTTCCAACAGTGTATGCAGGAATTTACAAACAGAAACAATTTTTAAATCAGCAAGCCTTGAAGCAATCATTTAACGCAAAAGCTGTTAGACCAGTTTTATAAACTTCACCACAGGAATAGGGGGGAAGCAGTTTCAGGACAGATGAGAAACAGAAAACAATGCCAGAAAATATATAAAATAATTCAGTCAGACAAAATTAAGACAATGAAGAACTCTGAAAGGTTAAAATGCCAAGAAATATACGTATCAGTCTACAATATATTTCCAGATTGTTTGAGAATCACACTGCAGCCAGAACACCAGGAGTTTACAACAGTGTATATACCAGCTCCAGGGACCAGGGAGGGTGTTATTCCAGATCTTCTGTTATTTTCTGTGTGGAGTTTGCATGTTCTTCTCATGTGCACATAGGGCTTCTCTGAGTAGCATGCTTTCTTTACACTTCCCCAAAAAAAGATGATGGTTAATAATTTATATCAAACAGTCCATATATGTATATACAGTATATAATCTTGCCACTGTAGCCTGGGTCATAGCTGTAAGTGGTCCATGGAGTAGCTTGCTTACCCATTTAGTAAGTGATAACTAAATTGTACAGTTGTGTAAGTTAAACTTACCATGCCAGCTGATGTTCAAATGATCACCCCTGCAATAGCCTTAGCTATATGGGTCATATCATGCCAAAGATATAACAGCCGGCCAGCTTCCAAAGCTTCAGGGCATGTTCTACATACCCAAACTGTCAAGTGGCTCAAGCTGAGCCGACTGTAAGGCAAGTTTGGGCATGAACCCCTTAAGAGCTTTCCTGTTAGCAGAGGGAGGGTGGCTGAACCCTGAAATGACAATGTAATAAATAACAAAAATTAAATGTCCACACCCTGACATAAAAAACACACCAAAAACAAGGGAGATAGAGGGAGGTAGAGGCTACTGCACCAGTGATCATTTGGACATCTAATGTTATGGTCAGTTTAACTTACACAGTTGTACTGTGGTCATCATATTGATCACTGCTGCAGTAGCCTTTGCTAACTAGATTTGGGAGCTGGAAGGAGAAGAGTCCAGGAGCCCCTGGAGAATGGTCCTAGCAAAGCTTGATCTGAACAAAGAGAATGAATCAAGCTTTATAGTGCTTTGTAAAAGTGTGTACAGAGGTCCAAGTAGCAGCTTCTAGAATACTTCTAGAATCCAACGCTTTCCAAAAAGCCATAGATGAAGCCAAGGCCCAGGTAGGGTGGACCTTGACCCTGCCTGGAATAGATTTGTTATGGGGAGTATAACAAAAGGTAAAAGTCTTTGACAACCTTTTGGAAGTAGTCTGTTTTGACACCTGTTGTCCTTCCTTCTTTCCTTCACAGGAAATGAAAAATAGAGTTGAAGATCTGAAAGATTTAGTTCTGTCAGGATATAAACTGAATTGTCTGTGTACATCCAAGGTATGGAGTATCCTTTCTCCCTCATTTTTAGATTTAGGAAAGAAAACAGAGTGATAAATAGTTTGGCTTAAAGTATACTTGGATACTACTTTAGGCATAAAAGGAGGATTAGTTCTCAAAGAAACCCTGTCTCTATGGAAAATGAGATGGGGGTTGGCTCACCATTAGAGCTTGCTACTCTTATTCTTCTTGCAGAGGTTGGCGCAATCAGTAAAACTGTTTTTACATGTTAAGAACCATAAGTCAGCTAGATTAGTTGGTTCAAATGGAGCAATTTGTTAGCTTCTGTAACACAATGTTAAGATCCCAAGGACCAACCACTGGTTTTCTTGGGTGCTTCTTATGCAAAACTTCAAGAATATTGACATGAAATTGCATGGAAAGAGGAGGATCCATGGTTAGATATGCTGAAATGGCCAATACATCAACCTCAACTGAGGAATAATATAGGACATAAGATAGCGAGTAATACAAATATTGTAGAACTAGAGAACAACTAGCCCTGAATGGTTGCTGATCACATTCTTGGCTTCAACTAGAAAACCTTTTCCAATTGCTAATATATGAGTTTCTAGTAGCAGGCTTTCTTGCTTCCATTACACATCCTCAGTAAACAGGTACCTAAAAGGAATTAATACCTA
Organism: Protopterus annectens; assembly: GCF_019279795.1. NCBI lineage: Eukaryota > Metazoa > Chordata > Ceratodontiformes > Protopteridae > Protopterus > Protopterus annectens. The sequence continues at coordinate 407,886,527 of NC_056742.1, read as the reverse complement.
TCATCCAGGGAGTCAGTTGAAGTTTATTGGTATTAGTCTGTACCAAACATACCCCTGTTCTTATGTGAGTAGATCTAGGCTGTGAAGGAAGCTTGTGGTAATTGTCCCTAGCCATTTCCAAAGGAAGGGAAAACCCGCAGGTACCTGGACCAGAAGGGAGTCACCACAATGATCTTGACAGATTCCTTCTGAGTCTTCAGAAGTATCATATATATTAGTGGAAAGGGTGGAGAAGCATACAGGAACACTCCAGTCCAAGGGAAAGAAAAGGCATCTGCTTCCAGGCCTTTTTGCATATAGAGTCCAGCTGATTGTTCAAAGAGGAGGCAAAGAGGTGAACTTGACTAACTACCCAGAGATGGATCATATCTTTGAAGACCTCGATTCTACGTTCACGAGGGTCAACCCTGGTCCTGTTCAGCTTGTCTGCCACACAATTTTACTCTTATGGAATCTAGGATGCCTGTAGAGTGAAATTGTGCTGTGACACTGTATCCCAAGCTAACATGCCTAGTCTGTAAAGGGAGTATGACCTGGCTCCCCCTTGCTTGTTGATGTACCACATAATTGCAGTATTATCTGTAACCACTTGAAGAGGTCCCAAGGACCAATGATGGTTCAAAGAGTTGGATGCCTTGATAAGGACAAACATCTCATTGATATTTATGAGCTTGCATCTGTCCTTGATTTCCCACACCACTTGTACCTTTATTCTTCCTGAAACTGCACCCCAAGCAAAGTCCAAAGGGCCTGTGGTGACTGACTGGTTTGGAGATGGTAGGAAGAAGGGGAGGCCTGGATTTAAGGAAATCTGCTGTCTTTGCCAAATGGTTTCTCTTCTGGCAAACCCAAGCACTGGGATTTGAAAAGATAAAGGGTGCTGTTGCTGGGACAAAAGTGATTTCACATACCACTGTATCTTTCTCATGTGGAGTCTTGCCAAGGATATCATGAGACTCATTGATACCATGAGACCCAAAATCTTGGAGTATTGTCTCACAGTGACCAAAGTCTGAGTGAAAAACCTTAGAAATAGGTCTAGAAAAAGTATCTAGTTGATATCACAGAACACAATCCTGTTTGAAGGAGTCAAAGACTTTTGAATGTTCTTATGGAATCCCAGCTTGTGTAAGAGATCTCTGATACAACAGAGAAATCCCTGATACTTTGATAAAGACTCTGCAAAGATAAGCAAGTTGTCTAAATGTGGAAAAATGTGGATACCTTATCACCTGCAATGCACTATAACTGGAGCTAGACACTTTGAACACTCTTGGTGCATTGGATAGCCCAATGGATAAGGCAGAGAACTGATAATGTGATCCATACACACAACACCTTAAGAAACATCTGAACTCTGGATGAATGTGTATATGATGAGCATCTTTTAAGTCTAGTGTTACCAGCAAATTTGAAAGAGGAAGAAGAGGTGATGGGTTAAGTGACATAATTTTGAATTTGGGACTATCACAATAGGCTTAGGAAAGAAAGATCCAGAACTGGTTTCCAATCATTTTCTTTCTTTGGAACTAGGAATAAAAATCCTTCCCCACTTGGGAACTGGTTCTATTACTTGTTGAAACAGCATGTGATGAAGAACCTGTGGAAACAAGGATCTGGTCTGGAGGATGAGGAATGACCCCCTGGAAAGGAGGAATTTCCTCTCATTGCTATCTGTAACCTTGATGAATGATTTTCAGAACCCATTTGTATGAAACAATCATTGCAAAAAGAAAAATGGAAATTCAGACTTTCTGGAAGAAAAAGTGGTCAAAGTGGGAGGAGTCACACGACTTGTTGGACTGCCCTTGCTTTTAGGAAGTTAGAGACTTCTTTTTGGAACTCCCTTGTCATTTCTTCTTAAATGTTTGTTTACCTGTATTTTGTTGAGACTGTTTGTTCGTTTTTTTTTTTTTTGCAAAAATTGGATGAGGAGATAGAAAATCCCTTGGAAAATTTGGAAAAGAAAGGCTGAAAATTCTTAACGATTCCCTGGATCAGTTTGCCCTTTCATCACACATTTTGATCACCTCTGCAGTAGAGGGGCCAAACACTAAATTCTGTCCAAGGAAGATGTAGTTATTAACATCAGTTGAAAGGTTTTGGGAATATAGCCATGCAAACCTCCTCAAAACAGTACCAATGACCACATCCCTGGAAGAAGTATCAACAGAGTCATACACACACTGCAAACAATGAGTCGTGACCTGTGCAATCGAAGAAACGAGGTTATTTAAAGCAGATTTTTCCTCACAAGAAGGAACTGCAGATAAAACATTCCTCATACTTTTACAGTTTGTCAGAACAACGCGAGCCTAATGTTCAAAATTATGAAATCAAAGTTGTAGAGGTATACACTTTTCTCCCACTACTTATTAATTATCCCAACATTATCAGAAGTAGTAGGATTGGAATTAACTAAGTGCTTAGCAGCAGTAGAATCAACTAAAGCTGTAGCTTCTGGGTCAGGTTTGGGAGCAGTGCATACATTTTTAAAAGACTGAGGAACTTAATACATTCTATCCCCCTTTTTAGGGGCAGCTGGCTGACTATCAGGAACATTTCTGGCAGTAACGCACATCATCTGAAGCAGACAGAACAGGAGGAATGGGGGGTAAGTTCTGGAAAATCCTTCTGTATCAAGTCACAGTATTTTCTGATGGAGTAAGGAAACCCCAGTGTTCTCCCGCTGAAAACACTCTACATTCTAACAATAGTTTTAAAGAAAGAGAACCCGCTACAGGAAGAATCAGAAACTGAGCTCTCTTCTGAGTTTGACTTGTATCTGTGCCTGCAACTTCCTGTTTGGATTCAGAATCTTGAATCACTTCAGGAAAATAAGTCATCATTTCTTTTACCAGAAGCTGTTTTACAAAAAAAAATCAATGGCCTGAATTAAATCTTGAGCCAGACCCTGTAAACTACTATCCAAAGAAAACTGAGGACAAGTAGATATTTGCTGGGTTTTCTGTTTCTTTTTGACAGGAAAAATGGGGCCAACCATGTTACTAATGACAGCAGCTTCCCCAGGAATGGGCACAGCATTCTGGCACAGCAGGGAAACTTCCCTGTTCCCTCTCCCAGGACCCAAGAGTGGCTCTCCCTTGCCCACTGAGGGGACCCCAACAGCTGCAGAGGACATAGCTAACCTCCAGTCTGTAGTGGCTGTAGGTGGTACACTGGAGAGATCCAGAGTAAAAGATGATTGGCTTGAGGTACAACAAATGACCACAGCAGTTACCCACCTGCACTTAGGTAAATGATGAGCCTGCTGTGGTGGCAAAAGCTGTTTCCTTCATTTTTCTTTTTCTTTTTGTGGCTGGAAGAAGGATCTACTATGAAACTGGTAGTCTGTTCTACTGTCAAGCCAGAAATGATGCCTCTTTCCTGAGAAGACAAGCGTCAATTGCCAATAAACACTGCCACTCCACAATACTTACTTTTATGACAGAAAAAATACAGAAAAAGCACTTTAAAATACTATGCCAGTCCCAACAAAAGTAAAGTAAACACAATTCCTCCCCAGAAAAAATGTTTTCAGTTTCTTTACACCACTTTTAAACTGAAAAAACGAGCGATCTGTTTAAAAGTATGTTACAGTTTCGAGACAGTCCATTGCAACAACATTCTTAGCTTTAAAATAACTTTCCTGATTTGGAAAATAATTTAACATCAACAAAATTAAGAAAATGGAAGTTTTTTTTCCCCAAAGGAAACTTATCTGCTCAGCAAAGGAAAGCACAAGCCGAATGTTGATCATCGAAAGCCTCAGAGGGGCATACTCTTCGGTGGCAGTAATGTTATGAAGGGCTTTGCACCCAAACTTGTCTTTTAGTCAGCTCATCTCAAGCAGCCTGATAGCTTGGGTGCACAAAAGGTGCCCTGAAGCTTTGGAATCTAGTCTCTGGTATATCCTTGTCGGGATATATCCCATATAGCTACAGCTACTGCAGCAGTCAACAATACGATGAAAATTAGTCATTACCTGTTAATTACAGAGGGTATAACCATTGCTGCGAAGCAGGACGATAGTAAGTTTGTCAATATGATGTTTAAGGTATTGCAGTCCCTAGTTGGATTTCATTTGTTCCACATTGTTTTGGTTAACATAGTAGATTAATATTGAAACATATATATTTGACCCGGAGTAGTTTACCCAGCCATTCTTTAGGTGGTTCAAGTCTCCCATAAGCATTGTATTAGCATAGATTTTTGACATCCTAGACTTCAGTGTGTAAATCCTTACATCATGTAGAGGACATAAATGGTGTTCATTATGTTCCCACAGAATTGTATGTAATACCGCTATTATTTTACAAATTGCAAGACACCTCCTCATATCCTAACAAACCTGCAGCACTGAAAGAGGAACATACTGTAACTTTTAGTACGCATGTTAGATCTTTAAATTAGGTTTCAGTAGTGCACACATACTAATAATAAATTGCTTATTTTGCTGCTTTGACTTCTAGTATTTAGCGAAACAAACTTCAAATTTGGTTTTCTTTCAACTTTATTTTCCAAGAGCTGCAAATCTGCCTCAGCAGCTCCAACAGTCAGTTATAACTAAAAAAAAAAATCAAGAATATAGACAATAGATAAAGGTGCACAGACTGGACAAAAAAAGTGTTATTCAGATCAGTAAGTGCTTTTATCTCCATTGTTTACAATGAGACTGCACCAAACATGTTTATTTTCTACTGCCCATAGTCATGTTGTACAGATAGTTTTCAATTTTTTTTAATATGAAGATATCTAAACATATATTTGGTGATGGTAAATGCCTGTTTGTTACTTGGCACTACTTTGTATTTCCTAAACAGAAAGGTGTAACCCATCAGCTACAAAATCTTCCAGCTAATTACATATTATTCCAAGCTAACAGAGTATGAACCTCCTGCCCAGACCACAATGTCTTTACGGAGTGACTGTATGACAAAATGTTGCCTTGATATTCAGATGACATTTGAAGCGGCAAGAGAGTTTTGCTAAACACATGTATGGTAACCATGTTTGTTTATAAATCCACTATACATATATCAGGTTTTTCAGGAAGCTTTGTGTGTGTGGCTATGTACATCCACTGATGCTTTTACACGTCAGTTGAGTGTCTCTGTACTCATGCCTCCTTCATTTATTTATTAAATTTACAGTACTTCTGTCTTCCTCCTCTGCTTTATCAACTGATTTATAGCATTTGTTGGTCTATTATGCAGTCCTCCTCCTGCTATCTGCAGAATAACTTATTTTGTAACCAAAGCCTACAAACTTAACATGTATATACACTTTTTGTTTGCAAAAGTAGGACTCCTTTGTTATTGGCAGTGATACCAGAGTGATCTTAGTTTGTAGAGTGCATCATTTTATTTGAGGATTAGATAAAGTCAGACTCAAGATATAGAGAATATGCACTTTTTAGACCTGACAGGATAAACTGCAGAGTGTGTGCAACGTCTAAGAAATAAAGACTGTGTTCCTTGCTGCACAATATTTGTGGTAGGAATGTTTGATACATACATAAAATAACAGTTAAACAAGACATTTCCCTAACTGCTTAGTTTCCTAGACAGAAGTTCCTGAGTTTTTTCTAATCAGAGATATGTGCTACAGTATCTGACCATGAAATAAGAATATTCGATTGCACTTCATCTGCTGAAGTACCACACCAAAAGCAACATAGCCATTGTGACCATTTATCATGCATATAACAATAACTGTGCCAATATATAACTAATAATTCTTGCAATAACAGAATCAACAGATTGCACTTTTTAGGTCCTCCAGTTCCAGATGACATATCAATACCACCCCCCACCCCCACCCCACCCCCGTGACTTTGTCTAATCCATGCATTGTTTAGGTGCTTGGAGAATAGCATTTGCTTCCACTCACCCTAGTGAGTTCTATACCAATCCACATGGCCCAGTAAAGCTGGGGAGAAAGCCAAAAAAGGGGGGTGTCCACACTGCAGTGGTTCCAAGAGTGGCTAAAGAAGGCAGTTGGGAGGGGGAACTTATTAACAATCATTTTATCAACATATACAAAAAATTCATGCAATAACAGACTCTACAAACTGCACTTTTTTAGGACCACCATTTTCAGATGGCATACCAACCACCCTCCCAAACACTGCTGGAGGCTTTGCCCAACCCAAGCATCATTTACTTGTTCCCTGTGGAAGCATAACATTTGCCTGTGCTTACAGTCCCTTGAGTGCTATACCAATCCACATGGCCCAGGAAAGCAGGAGAGGGAAAAAAACAAAAAAGGATCTCCACCCCGTAGTGACCACTAGGCAAACCTGCCTGCACCCCCTCCCTTTCTGGCCATCAATTGAGGCCAAAATCAGTAATAAATTGTAGTTATAATGCAACTAACTGTATAGTGATAATTTGAAACAACAGATATTACATTTCTACATAACAATGAAAATTCACAACAGCTCTTGAATAAACAGAGACATAACCCAAGTCTGACAAATGAATGCCAACTGGCCAAAACCATGCCAGATCTTTATCCTGAAAATTGGAATGTCCTGCTGTGTAAAAAGACAGTGTTGTAGCATCCCTACAAATCCTGTGATTAATAAATGTCGATGTGGTCTCAGCAGAAATCGATGATGTTTCTCCATCTCAGTCTGGGAATGATGGCTGACCAACATATCATGTGCAAGCGCAAATAACATAAGGGATAACAAAATGATAAAGCACAAAATGTAAAGCAGGCAACAACTGAGAACACAACAACTCTGGGTATCCTTTCCAAACTACCCCTACCCAAGATGGGCCTAAACTCAGGTTGATACCATTGAGTCTAACAAACATGCCCTTCTGGTTGCCAAAACAATGTAAGAATGCTTGTTGATGACAGTCTAGGTAACATTTAAAAAGAAACTGTTAAATTAACAGGCTCTTGACAAAATTACCTGATGTATTTTAAAAAGACAGAAAGATCAATAAACCCACCCATTTAATAACTTCAATGGATTGTCCCTCTATGGCTAAATCTAATGCCCTGTCAATATGAAATGAGTAAGGAGTAATGCCCAAACTTCTAATGTTTTGGATTCAGATGGCAATATGGAGAAGAAAACCAATGAACTTGGATGTAATAAGACTATCATGTGATCCTTTAAAAACTACTTCCAAAAAGGAGTTGGAAGTTCGGAGGCTAAGGAGTCTTCCAGCCCAGTGAACTAGACATAACAAGCTTGTGGGATAAAAGGATAATTTAATTGCTTGACCCCAGGCCAGCTGATAGGTTTTTGAAGGATAAAGCCAAATGGAGACAGTGTGTTCAGCCCAAGTTAACCCAAGAAGTAACATGCCCATACGAAATGCCGCCATTACATCCATGTGATCAAGGTTGTTAAGCAGTATAAGAATGGTTTTCTGACATTGTAAAAACCTTCAGGAAGGCCAGAAAATATTTTTTATCAGTGGGACAATGGCCATCACTGATGTGACACACAACCTTTCCCCAACCCAATAATGTCCTGGAAACTAACAATGATTTAGTTTAGTCAGGTAAGTCAAATACTTTAACCCAAAAACTATTAGCCATTAAATGTATGTAAAGGGTCTTTTAATCAGCAACCTGCAACGGCACATAAAAAAAAAAAACAGATACTAACAATTAAGAAAAGGAAACTAAAAAATAAAAGCAGCCAGAACACCCCCAGTAAACTGAAAAAAGACCTGAATGGATGCTCGATACAACTTCTTAATGCCATTTGTAAAACCTTTGAGGCTGCTACTTTTCTCCAGTCAACTGTAAGTAGGCTGGAAAGGCAGTGTGGAACTGCTGGGATTCTGGTGGCCATTGACCTAAACCTGTTGATCTGCAAACGAGAAAGACGGTCGGCTACTCCATTGAATCTTCCTGACTATGCATACCTTTCAAAGATGAAGTTATTAGCAAATTCTGCAGGATAAGCTGACAATAAAGATTGGACTTGGAGGCATTCTTGGAAAGAACCTGCACTACTACTTGAGTATCAGAATTAAAATTAATTTTGCTATCCTGGAGGTGATCCTACTAGGTGTCTGTGCAAACCAGACAGGTATAAGTTCTAAAAATGTAATGTCTTTCCAAACACCTAGGGACCAGCTATCTTGCCAAAGGGAGCTAAACCAATGACCTTGAAATTAAGCTACTAGTCATTCATGGGCCCCTTCAGCCCTGTTACCAACAATTAAAAAGTCATCAAAATAGTGGACTGACAACTAACTGAAGCAGGGCTTCTTGCTGCCACTATCCACTGAAGGGCCAAGATAAACATTTAAAAGATAGAGAAGACTACTGAACATCCCATGGGCATTGCCGTGTCAAAATAGATCGATCCCTCTGCCTCATTCTAAGCAAATGCCAATCTTCTTGCCTGCTTGGCAGGAGGTGAAATGCCAGTTCTCTGTGTATGCCTTTGCAAACCAGGGATCAGGAAATTGATGGATGTTGCTAGTGGCATCTTCCAGAGACAAACACTTCAGTTGAGAGTTAACATTGCTAATACTGTCATTCATTGATGTGCCTGCTGGGGAAAGGAAGGTGATGTATGACCCTGTTTTGCCCAGGAGTCTTATTAGGAACCAAACATAGGAGAGGCACCTGATAGTTGGAAAAAATGGGGTGAAAGGAATGGACCTGACACTCTGCCAGCTACAACTTATTTGTCAATGAGTTCTTGAAGGACTTCAGTTTTTCCTGACACTGAACAAGCATTAGAAAAAAGTTGAGACTCGGAGCTAAAAAAACTGCTTTTAAGGGAAAGCAAGAGGAAAAACTGTAGTCGACCTATGCTTAACCTGCTGGTTGGCATAACCTGATAACATAGCATCAAGAATCTGCACTTTTATTGGAAGTGTCAAAGGCTTATCCACATAGTGAGACAAGAAAATAAGGTCCCCTTTTACCATGAAAAGACATTCCTCGACCAACCCTGCTTCTGATGCAACTCCCATAAGTCCAGGTTCACTAAGTGAGAATGTCTTGTTTGTTGACTGCCTCACTTTGAACCAGCACCTCAAAACCAGGTGACCCTTTCCACAGTGGAAATACACATGTGTAAAACAACATGATGGCTATGTACATATGCCCTTATTGTAAGCCTAGCACCCCTTATATCTATTGCAAGCTTACTTCATTACCTGTCACTCTCATGGATCTGGGCTTGTCTACCATAACTTCCAACCATGTATCTATGTCTCATCCCATCTCAAAGTTGTATCTATCACTTTTAATTTTTAGAATTTCTGGTTATATCACAACAAAGATAAGCCTCCTCTAAGTATGGAGGGGAGTGTCTGATCTAGCTCTTTTTCTGTAATAATGGCCATAAAGCAAATGAAGCTAAACACCCATTATTCAAGTTATGGGTCAGGTTTTTCCCAATTATTTCTTCCACAATACTGCTAAGGTGAACATGAGATCCACTTCGCTTTTCATTAAGTCAAAAATGTCAAAATACTCACACCTAAGTACCTTTTTTTTATCATGGAATGAATATGAGATATTATGGATGAACCAGGAGGGAGGATCTTACCCACAATGCCAATATTACTGATTACCTGGTTGACTCGACTACTTAAAGGAAGATGAGAAAATTAATGGGGGTGGGGGTGCTGAGTGGGTAAATTGTGCTGCTGTGGAATTTCCTTTGATGATAGAACATGTGCTGACTGAAAACATTTTTAAATTGAACAAATCAAATAACTTAGTTCTTCCTCCTTTTGATAGTGCTTCTAGGAACCATCTAAGTATTCCCCTGATGCCTGCACTGAACCTGAGTCTCCCCCACTGGCAAAGAATCAGTAACGTTACCTAAAGCAGTAGATGGTCCTTCTACAAAATTTGACATCACCCCCAACCACCTCTGGTTCTGGATTACCCATCATCTGTGCCCTTGTGTCTAGTTCATTTTTGTGCAGGAGGTGCTGCCATTATCTTGTCTACAATCTGTTTAGAACACTGTTTCTTGCCTCCTGCAATCAGGGAAGTCTCTCTGGGAGGATGGCCAGATACTGCAACATGTTCAAATAAGGCCTTGGCCTAGGATGCAGTAATCTCCCACCTAGCTCAAAGGTCTTCTATAGTGAACCTAAAAAAGAAAATGACTAAACACAAGGAAGTCCTATCTGCCATGCCTTTGGGGTATGATCTCATCTTCAAATGAGACCTGAGCTGGTTATAGATGCTCAAAACTCCCTTTGTTTGATAATGATGCATATCAAAGTAAATTAGCTGATAGTAATTTAAAATAAACATTTACTCCTCTGGTGTCAGCTGAGAATATACTGAACAAAACAACTGGTACAGGACTATTCACCCTAGGTAAGGCACTGCTGCATGTGACAGACAAATGCTGACCAACAAGTAACTGACCTAAATATGTCTCATAAAACAGCATTCAGATAACAAACTTGCAAAGTACTTTTGATATGTCAGACTAGGCTAAAGGAGGTTTGAGGGGGGTCCCTGCAGTCATTATTCTAAAATGCTTATATAAATATAAGACCTATGCAGAACTACAGGAAGTGCACAAACAAATTGCCACATACTTCCTGACAAAGAAAGAGTTAACTAATCCCCAGGTACCCGTATACAAAACCTTAGTGCAGAATGCCCAAAAGCTGAGGTATTAATTATAAAACTACTGCTGATGCTGCCTGCTGAAGAGCAACCTACTATAATTGAGATAAATACATACCTTATGTTGTGTTCTGTAGAGACCGTCTGCTTCCAGGTGGACATTGAACTGTACCTCAGAACCATAAAACATACAATAAAATAATTAAAACCTATTAATAAACTGCTTGATGAAAATGGTGTTTGCTAAAAGTTAACATGCCCATTATTGATAAATGTGCAAAACACAATGCCTAAGAAAAATATTCAGATAAGTTTTTTACAGCTGCGCCTGAGGTAATTGAATGTTACAGAAAACAAAGAAGGCTCTACATGGAACAAACAACTAAATCCACAGTTATGGAGCTGTGACACTTATCACTACACTAACAAACAACTAGACCAAATAGGTGAAAACATTTAATTAAACTGCATAAATGCAATAAATAAAATAGTCAAGCATCAATAATATTAAGAGTTGTTAGTAAGCTGGTGAAAGCTGTTCCACACACACACACACACACACACACACACATTTTAATTCCCTGTATAAGAAGTAATGTTACAGGTAATATAGATAAAAGGGGTTGTTAAGGTATAAGCTGTTTAGTTAAATTTAGGGTATAAAAACTGTCCTATAAAACCCAATTAAAAATAGCTAAGGATGCCTTAAATAGCTGTACAAAATTAAATACATGACTGCCCTATAATACAAGTTCTGAAAACTAAATGTATTTAAATATAATTGTTCCAGGTATGACAGCTGACATTATCTGCAAAGGTGCTGACTAAAATGATTACAGTAAGGAAAGAAGTGTATACCTCTGGCCAAGCTTTCCTGCCTAGGTAAACAAACAAACAATGAGCCTCTAAAACCTTACTAATTAATAAAAGTGACAGATGCACCACATAAATAGAAATATATGAGCAATGACTGCTTCTGCTGGTCAGCCACACCCTGATGCCCCTTGCCGTTGCTGGCCTATAGATGAGCATTAAGTCACCCATATATTGCTTCTAAGAAAGTTAAAAGTCAAAATTTAATAGTAAGAATTCCTAAAGAAATACATTGCTTCGAAATAAGTGCTACAAGGTTTGAACATAATTGCAGTCTCAAAGACAACTGCGAACTGAACCCACTCTATAGTTGTCCCTTGAGTAAAATATTTACAGTAACATAGGTAGATAAAGAGAGAGATTTATTTGAAAAAAATCTTGGGGCAGAACCAAACTTAGAATCTCTGGCATTTGTTCACTAGGCATTAACATTAGAGCAGCTGGTCTACACTGAAACAAAATGCACATGATTTACACACACTGCCTGAGTAAGGCCAGCTGCCAAAAATATGTTGCAGAAATGCAAATACAAATTTACTAAGACTGCTAAAGGAGAATTAATTACAAAATGAGGGAATTCTTTTTGTTCCGCTGAGATTTAACCTTTTCCCTTAGCTAAGCTACTTAAAGCTGTGACTGTAACTATGCTCCCTTCACAAGGATCAGAGTGCAGCTCCCTCCATGGTCACAAAGAGCATTTGTTGCCAACAGAATTCTAGTGTGAGCATTTAGAACTTAGTGGTCACTTTATGCCTTTCTTTATTCTGTTCTTTAATTTTAATGTATATTTATACTTCATTTTAAATGAAAATGTTAATGAAGGTTATTAACTTCAAGAATTAACTTTTTTGTTTTTATCTTTCTCCTAAGCTAGTTCACTGTTACATTTTGTTTACTTTAGCAAATAATATAGCTATAAAGATAGATGTAAGAGCGTTCTTGAAGAAGTAATAGTGTCAAACTAAAATAAGTTCCAAAGGGCAAACCACAAGATTCTGAAGAAGTTCTATGGTGAATGAATTAAGAATGAAAACACTTACTCTTAGAAGGACTCTCGTGGTTTGTCCTTTGGAACTTTTGTTTTGTTTCTGTTTTGTTCAACACTGTTTTTGTTTGGATTAAATAGTGTCAAAATAGTTAGATACATCAAAAATGCATGGACATAATATTATGATGAGTTTTTTTCTCATTAATTCTAGTTGTGCTTGCAAGTTCCACATTCTCTATGACCACCTGCTTATAATATAAAACATTTGAGGTAATATTGTCAGTGACCATCTTATAATTACCTTTAATCATTTTAACCTATAAGTAGACATAGCGCTGTCATGTGAATTTTACGCAGTGTCTGATGAGGTCTCTGCCTGTTTTAGACATAGTGGAGTACCCAATGCTTAGGATGCTTTGAAAGGTGCCAGGTCACAGTGTCTACCTTACAAATTTTAAAATCTGGCTTAGTTCACTTTTCACCGCAGGTATTTTGAAATTTTAGGCATTTCCTGCTACCATGTTATAGTGACTTTATATGTGTGATTTACTTTGATCATTGGGAGGTGTATTTAGTGCATTACATGCAAGGTTCTCATTTTATTGACCTTATGGCTTCTTAAAGGAGAGGTGAGATTTTTGTGGTTGCAGTATCTGAATGTATGCTCAAAGGCTGGAGCTATGGCTGAAAGCTCTACCTCATTATACCAAATAGATTAGCAAGCCTACTGGTTCAGACACAATGTATCCTTCTGTGCTGCTAGTGACTGGTATTCAGAAATGGACTCAAAGAATTGGAACAGTCATTTGGATGGGATAGGACAATACAGCCATTTACTGGCTGTCTTATTCCAGGGGAAAGATGGGAGATTTTTATCACCTATGGTGGAGACCTTGTCCCATCGCCAAAGTTCATCTTCAGTTATTGAGAGGGGAAGTGTCAGCCATCCAGTGCATATACTCTGAAATTGTGAGCATTCTACAAGTGATGTTATTACATGTTGCTCCATCTGATAGAATTAGTGATGACCTTCTGAAGGATATTGGCTCCTGACTCTACTGTGCTCTTCATGCAGAACCTATTCCCAACCTTAAGACTGGACAGTTGTTATGCTCAGCCTTTTTAAGAGATGAAACACTTGTCTGATGAAGAAGCGCATCCAAATGAATGGATAAGTTGCTTTAGGAGCCTTGAAGTTAAATGAGGAAGCCAAAGTGTGAGCTGAATAGTAATAGCAGTCTGGTAGGGAACAGAAGGGTTAGCACTCAAGGTATACTTGTACCTCTCACAGATATTTAAGATCTTGACAGAAATTAATGTTTTTTTTGCAAACTGTCTGAGATTGCCATCATGAGGTCTTTAGAAGTCAGCTGGTGTAGTGCCTCCATGCCTAATCGAAAGGTTTTTCCTAGTTAAAAAAAAAAAAAAAAAAAAAAACAATGAAATGTGTACTGCTATTTAAATCTGAGTTTTACCTTTGTTAGAGGGGTATTGAATTAATAAATGTGGTAGTAAGTTTTTTTAAACAAACTGTGTGATCTTTCTTATTAGCAAGACATTACTAAATATTGACAGTAACTGGAGATGTTAAATGTAATCTACAAAAAGGAGTTAAAACTGTGGGCATTGGCACATGCATCTAGTATTCATGAAGACTGTGAACATGAGGGTAATTGATGCATAGTTTTGGACTGAGCTTTCACAGCATGATCTTGCAGCGATCAGTAAAAAAACTAACAGGAAAAAAGGCTTCTAAAGTCATATTTGCACAAGAGCCAGACAGCAAGAGAGTCACTAGGCTTAAAACTAAGAAACATGATAGATGAGATGGTGAAAATTAAATCTGCTCACATAGCAGACTAGTAGATTCTGATCTGGTTTCCATTGTACCTTAAAGGAAAACTCCACCTTTTCCTATAGTTTAACTCAGCTCTTAGGTTGCTTTTCTCCCTACAATATGGTTCCAATATTGTGTAGATACCAGAAACCTGCTTGAACTTTATACAATTTTCATTTCTTTGCTTTAGAATCAAAGGAAGGGAAATACCACACACTTTTTTTAAGCTTAACTTCTCACATAATTTTCAGATGAATTTGTCTAGGCCTGAATGACACACTACAGGCACAAAGAAATCTGTATTTTACTCTGTCAGGTACTGACAGTCTTGTATGGGTAATTAGTCCTGCTGATGTTAGGAGCTCAGCAGCTGCTGTTAAAAAAAATACAGAGAGGTGTGAAACTATTTCCATTGTCTTTAATGCATAAATGAAGAAAACTTACACTGACTCTCGGGTACTTCTATTGTAGCTATGCCTTTCACAGCATAACAGCAGTTATATTATTCAATAGTTCAAACTGGTTCACCACTTTTGAAAAAATGTACATAAGCAGCATCACAGTACTGAAATGCTAAGCCTCAGACTTTAAATGTTTGTTGTTTACACTGTTTTACATTTTAATTCGACTTAAATATAGCATCAAAGATGTCTGTGACATTTAGAGAAAAGTCAGAAAATATTTTTTTCTTGTAAAGTGTCAACACATTTACCAAAGTGTGGGGGGTGGAGACTGTCAGTTCATCTTTGACTACAAAAGGATACTTTGCACAAATGCCTGCAATTTAGCTACTTTTTTGGTTGCAGCTGTATACCTCCTTAGTATACTGTAAAATGAGCTCTGAGATGCACACAGATGAGGACCATTCAAGAAAAAAGCAGCCATCTTGTTACAGACAGTGACTGACACTAATCCTATTATAAGTTAATGGCACGGAAATATACCACTACTTCCTTACGTCTAGTATGACTTATATAAAGCAGACTTGAAATGGATTATTGGAAAGAGAAAGGCTAGAAAATAAGATCATGTTGATGTGAGAAGTCCCATCTGTAGCCATTTTGTGGAAAATATTCTATAAGAAGCAGTCAGAGTGAGTTTTGAGGTGTTAAAATAGCTGAGGAAACATAGATAGAGTGAAAAAGAGATGTTTTTAGTTCTAATGTAGAGTTTACATTTAACAAGGAACATTTTCCACCTCTTCTTACAATTCATAAGCAGTTTCATTTCTTCCCAAACCTTGAACTGTAAGAACTGAAAGGAGAACATAATTTTTAAGTAAAATAACATTGAAACAAAACAAGAGAAAGGTTAAAAAAGAACAGTGTTAAAGTACATACAAAAAATAAATTTACTGACACAGCAGTCTGTTTTGGAAGCTACAATATAACTAGCAATTTTTGAGAGTTATAAAAGAGTGGAAAAGCTAAGACAAAGTCATGTCAGATTACAGGTAGTTTATGTTGTTTTCCTTAGCACTGGGTAGAATTTGTAGTCCTGCAGTTTGCATCTGCATAAGGGCAGTCGGTGAATAGCAGTTCTATACCTGTATTTAAATAAGCAACACACAAAGAAGCAACACTTATTTCTTAAAATCTCACAGCAATTTCACATATCTGAAGTGGTGCAAAATGTAAAAATGTAAAAATCTATCATGATAGCTACAGAATGAGGCGTGTATACCTACAGTGACAAATGATTCTTGTCATTTTTACTAAGCAGCTGCAGACCTGAACTTGCTTGTATGTCTTGAGAACTTCTGCAAGGACTTGTGCTAAGCCACTGGCCCAGAGCCCACCAAAACTGTTCTAAGGTTTCTTTCATTTGCTGTAAAAGGTGTCTTTATATGAACACCCACTATGGACTTTTATAAGGCTGGAAATGGATGTACTGATTCACATGTGTCAAGTGTATGCTAAGGAACTGCTGAAGTATCCACAAGACAGAAGTCTGTGACATACCCAGTGTGTCCCCAAGGTGGCTCTGGAAGGTTCTTGTGGCGAATGTAGTGAGGATTATACATACCTTGGTGTCCTTCCTAGGTATAGGAAGGCCACACATCCCTCCAGTCCTTTTATTTACTCTCTAAACCCTGTATTAAAATCCAAAATTTTCTAAGAAGCAAAATTTAGATCAGCCTTTCTTTATATTCTTCTTGGCCTGCAGGCACTCCTAAGTGCAGTTGGCTTTGATACAACCAAGAGCAGCACCTTAGAATGGGAAACTGCTTAATCTAGCAATGAATCCAAGCATCTCTGCAGATTGCAAAGTAGATGAATAAGGTAAAACTTTTCTTTCCATACGTCTTCTGCTCACTGTGGAAATGCTCATCAGACTTTAACTATGAATTGTACAAAGGCTGGAAAAGGTCCTAATTTGTATAAGATAGTTGCTGATTTTCCACATATTCCTCATTTACATGTCATTATGCCTTCATTTGCTTATTACTTTCTCAGACAATGAGCCTAAGTGCAGATGGTGTCTCTGAATCACATCTGAGCTGTGCTTCAGTGCAGCTAATGCAAATTCCCACTGTGCCTAAGCACAATGACTATGAATACTGCCTCTTAGTCTTGCCCTGATATAACAGAAGGCATTAAGACACATGATGAGCAGATCCAGATAATGTTCTGTACAGCTGGTTTCAGTTGGAATAGGAATTAGTGACAGCAAGCAAAGTGACTGCCAGTAATGCCATAAATTATTTTTCTGGTCTGGGTGAACAATAAGAATAAAGATAAGAATAATTTTACCCTTCTAGTCAACTCTAGAAAACCTATTATGCAGATATACTTGTTGCTGCTCATCATATGGATCATTTCTGCAGGATTCCATCAGCTGTTTGGGATAAAGCCAGTTGTAGGCATCACTCTTCTGGCCAGTTCATTTTACCTGTCAGATTTTCCAGTGAACCGATTCATAGGTTAGTACTAGGCTAACTGCCCTTGCGAGCCATTGTAAGCCTAGCAAATTATCCCTGCACCTTATGTTTGTAAGGCAAACACTTTAACCACTCGGCCATCCAGGCAGCCGCATCTTCATGCTATAGACATTAAAGGAAACCCAGTTATAAAAAAGGATAGTGAAGAGATTGTCCAGTTCTTAAGTTGCATCAACTTAGAAGTGTAGACAGCCAAAAAAGTATAAAATATGCAATGAGTTTTGCATCATTTTGTCATTTGTTTCATTGTATATTAGACTAACTTTTGAGGGAAAGTCACTCTTAATTTCACTGATTAAAAACCATTGCTATTCAGGAGAAATGCATACTTTTCATATTTTTATCTAATGATAACTCAGTAAATATTTGTTATGCATATGTGACGCATTCTTCATTCTGAGAAGTCGTCATATACCACCCTTTTATGAAAATGGAATATAATACAGCACTCTAGACTAGGTTTTTCAAATGTTTCTGAAAGCCTATGTTTATTACCAGTGCATAAAGGGTGAAATGAAGGTACCCTACTGAGTCTCAACAGTGAGGAAATGACAATAGAATTCTCAAGTAAAAATATACCCGTGTGTGCCATTCTAGTCTTGGGTATTTTTTCTGCAGCTCATTTCTGAATTGCCATCAGCACATTGAGTTTTTTTTTTTTTTGGTGGGGGGGTAACGTTTGTTGAAATAAAAAATGTTGCTTTTTTTTCTTTTAAAATATGTGGATTTTTTTCTTTGATGTAATGACAAGTCCATAAAGATTATATATGCTCTCGTAAAACAGCCAACTATGACTCCATGCGGGAGAGTACACAAATACTCTATATAGTCATTTAAACAAATGTATTGATTCAGCTGTGCCTGACAGAACTAAAACTAGGTCCTCTCAAAAAACAAGCACCCTGGTAGACTGTAAGTATAAATTTATATAACAAAAGAAAGAAAGTGATCTCTAAGAACAACAGGGAACTTACTCAACAGAGGAAGAATGCCCTTCACAGCATGAGCAAGCAAATCCGATATCCTGTAAAGTCTTCTAAGGCTATTTACGAGACTAAATTAGCATTCCTAGCTAAAGACACCCATAAGGCATTCTTTAGCTACATCCAAAACCTAAAAGGGAGTGCCGAGCTGTGTGCTGAACTTATAGTGGATGGTGCCATTCACACTCAACCTGAAGAAACTGCCAACCTGCTAGATGACAGATTTAGCAATAAATTTGCCCCCCTATCCCCACCAGCCATACCACATAGCATTCCTGACACCAGTCCACTACTGAGTATCTCCAAAGAGCAGGTGCCTCAATGGGACCAGATAGCATCCCAGGTTGCTTACTAAACAATCTAAAACAAGACCTAGCAGAACAACTTGGTACTCCCTTTAACCAGCACTGGCTTTGTTCCAGCAGAGTGGAAAACAGCAACAGTAATCCCCTTGCATGGGGGGGGTCTATCAACTGACCAAGGAAATTATCGACCCATAAGTCTAACCAGCCTTATCTGCAAGGCATGGAAAGGATCATCTTGGAGCTTAACAAGGACACAGACAACCTTCAAACTCTTGACCCAACCCGGTTTGATTTTTGTCAAGGGTAGATCTTGTATATTAAACATGGTTGATGACTTTGAGAATGTCACCAAAGCCCTGGATGAGGGAAAAACAGTTGCACACAGACTATCTTGATTTTGCCAAGGATTTTGACACGTCCCCACTCAGGAATCATTGAGAAACTCTGCCAGCTCAGAATTAATCCATACATCACTAGATGGTAGCCAACTGGCTTACTGCCAGAACGCACACTGACAAAGCTGGAGAGTCCACCTCCACCAGTAGACCAGTTACCAGAGGGGTAACACAAAGATCTGTGCTGGGCCCTCTACTGTTTGGAATCTATTTCTCTGAGGTCCCAGTGAAAGTCGATGGCCTGTGGCTTACCAAGTTTAGAGATGACTGCAAACTGGGCACAATCGAGTCCCTCAATGATGTAAACATATTACAGAAGGGGCTGACTCAGACAAATGATTGGTGCCAAAGTCACAAACTAAAACTAAATGCAAAAAAATGCCTCATTATTTCTTTTGGCAAAGAAGTAGCCCTGGCTAATTATGATATAGATAGCACCCCTCTAAGCTCAAACCCAGTGATGTGACACTTGGGAACACAGGTTGATAGCAATCTAAACTTCGATCACCATGTGTCCATACTGCTAAGGAAAGCTTTCTACTTTGCTCATCTCATATAAATAAGGGCATTGCATCCAGGTCTAAGAAGGTTATAACTTTGCTGTACTCGACCCTTATTAGACCACTAATTGTGTACAATGCTCCCTTCTGTATGTATCTCACCAGACACCTGCAGCAACTGGAAAGAACATAGAGGTTTCTAACCAAGAAAATCCAGTGCCTCCAAAACATGACTTGTATGAAAAGACTGAAAGCCCTGTCAGTGTACTCTTTATCATACAGGCTGCTGAGAGGCGACTTGTGCCTGGCCTACAGAGCAGTCTCTGACTGGGCCCTAATGGAAATGCTGCACATCTGCAAATCAAACGGGACAAGAGTCACTCGATCCAGGGATCTCAACCTAGCTTGTGACATTAACAGAACATGCTGAAGAGACAGATGTATCTCCCAAAGACTGCCACTCCTCTGGAATAAGCTCCCACTTCACATGAAGCAGAGCTCCTCAATCACCCTATTTAAGTGCAACCTTGACAATTGTATGGGTGACCGTAAATTCACCCAGGGGTGGCACCAATGTCCCTCATAGACAGGGGTAGTCGGTGCTGATCATAGAATCACTCTACTACCAATGACCATCTAACTATGGTCAATTAGGGTACATGGGTTTTTACATGGTTAGGCTTGTAAAAGCCCTGGGGCCATTAGCCTAGTAACCGCCTATGAATATATGAACTTATAGTGGAAAACAAGTATAAAACAACATGCCATACTATGATTGTATGTGAAACCCAACATTTGGTACATATGTATTAAAGGTCTTGTTAACCTGATACTTTTTAAGATGCAAAAAAAAAAAAAAACACTAGAGACTGCCATTCAAACTACTGAGTTTTATTTCAACTCTTTTCTAAATTTAAGATCAGTATATTATCCCTCTCAGCACATGACGTTTTGGTGCTACCAAATTTACAGTCAAGAATGTTGCTTTGTCTGGTGAAATGTATGGGATTTTTTTTTTAATTCTAAAATAACGATAACTCAGTAAAGCTATATCATGGATTTGCTGTGTTCCTCACATTGAACAGAAGTTGTAAATCCATCTATAATGGAAACTGAGTATAATGCAGCATTTTTTAACAATAAGTTGATAAGTAACACATATAACAAGCAATATGAATGACATACAGTCAGACTGCAATGTGTAGAAAACAGCAGCACATGTATTATATATGATATAATACAATAAAATGTAACAACTTAACTCTGGTATCATAAAAAGGCAATTCAAGTACCTTGTACAAAGAAAAAAAATTAATAACCTACATAGAACTGTAAACAGAACTATATACATAGTGAGCTGACCATTCTAAACAGAAAAAAGTAAACAAGGTAGATAGCTAAGAAGAAGGTGATCAAACAAATGTATAAATGAGGCGAAAGGTACTTGGGATGTAGGCTAAGAGCAAATAAACTCAGGGTCAGGATAAGGGGGATACTGCTCAACTGCAGCCAAATTAGGGCATAAATATCCATCTGATCAGATAAAATATTGAACTAAGTGATGTGTTGAATATTATAGCAAGGGTTGCAAACCAGAGATAAAATCCTACCAGATAGTTTTCACAGATTCTGCCACGGCATCCTGCACATTTGCTTCCCCAACATTTAAAAAAATTAACAGGAACTCTAGGAAATTTAAGCCCCCTCTGAACTATTCAAGCTGCAAGGTACCTTACTGACAGATGTTTAGGATATTTCTGTTCAGATGTGATATACTCTCTCACAACTGCTGGCACCTGTATTATCCATCTGTTTTGCATAACAGATAGGGATCCCAAGCTGTCGTCATCATTCATTCAGACCAAGGGTTGAGCATAGGAAACATCACACACACACGTCCCCACACCCAACCACACACTAATTGCCAAAGCAGAGAAGGCACAATCCTACATTTTATGAGATAAACTAGAATTGTGGGAACTGCAAACCATACTGTCTAGAGTCAGATTTATGCCAGCACCCTCTCGCTCACTTTGAGGAATCCAGTAACCATGATGAAGCAGATGCACTATCTTTTCCTAGAGGTACAGAATATATTTTTGACTGTTGACTTCCCTTAAGAATAAATTTTAGGACCTGAGGTTGTACTGGATGCCATGGACATTAAAAAGAGCAGCAATCGAGAAGAGTGTAATTTGCCTGATAGGTAAAATCAACAAGTAATAGAATTAGGAGACCTTAAGTTTGTTGGTAGGCACCTGACATTGATCTCCACTATGTGGCTCCTTGCCCAGAGAAAAGCAAGATTTTTCTACATGTGCTGAGAGGAGTGACCTATATATCATATACCTCAAATGTAGATACTCTCAGAAAGCAGCATGAAGCAACGTCCAAGAGTCGTGTAAGCTTTCTGAGTATGCCTGCCAGCTACTATAGTGGTAAGGTCATGCACCCATATTATACCCCGGGTTTTCCATGCTACATAAACAGCAGACTTTCTCCCCTATGATAAATGGGATTTACCACAGATAGGAATAGATGAACCCCTATTTTGGGCTATCTTACTTCTTTAGAAAGTGCTCTAAATGCATTATGGCAATAGTGCAAATTATGCCAACCTTTCAGATGCTTTGGCAGACTTTTAGGGAACCAACTAAGGCCCCACAGGGATACTGATCCCAAAAATGATACCCTCAGTGGAATTCCTCAAAATCTACAACTAATGAAGCAGCCAGCTTGACAACATTATCAGGGGAACACAGTGATCAATTGAAAATAAAAGTTTTTGCATACTCTCCCCAATCAGGAATACCTAGCCCAGTGAATTGGGAAGAGGTGGCCCGAGGTGCCCTTTACTGCCTTAGCTACCTTGCATGCTTACCATCCTAAATAAAGGATTCTACCATATTTTTAATTCTCCAGAGCTAAAGGTATAAACAGAAGGTGTAGGGATGTGCCTATACACATAAGAAAATAAGGGGGATATGCACACTTTGACTGCTACTATGTGCCCCATCATAGAAAGATTTAGCTTCGTCCATGAATGAACCCAAACAAAGGCCTTGTCCCATATATTTTGCAGATTTACTTTTATCAGTTTAATAAATGTCAGGGAAGAGAAACCTCAGATATCTAGGGTTTGTTGTTGTCCACTGGTAAGGCAGGGGTAGTATAATGGAGAGAGCCATTACTGACAGAGCAGATGTATTAACTGAGAAAAAAGTTTTGTTTTGTACTGATTAACATGTAACACAGACACCCTGCCAAATTCCTCTACATGCGAGTAGATAAAAGGAAAATTTGTATTGGCTTACTAGTGAGAATAAGACAGTTGTTTGCAAACAAAAGATCTTTGGTTTCATCATAAAAGATGTTCCAAAGAAATAAGGGAAGATCCTTATCTCACAACCCATTGAGAGGTTTAATAGCTAGTAGAAACAAAGTCAGAGAGGCAGGACAGCTTTAGCGGGTACCCCTGTGTAGAAGAAAGGGCCATATTATTTATTAAGATAGAACCAAAAGGGCTATTATATAAGGCTTTCACAATGTTCACAAATTTCTCCAGAAAGTACATGTCCTTCAATACCTTCCATAGGTAAGGCCATTAAACTGAGTTGAAGTTTTTTTCTCAAAATCTACAAATAGTGCTGCAGCCAGCTTGACAACATTTCTGAGACCTTAAAAGTATATCAGCAGAGTGTGGTAATGGTCTTACACTATCCCTTCCTTTGAAAAACTCCACATGCTTATTTAATATTAAAGAAGGCAGCGTCTTTTCAAATCTTTTAGCTAATATCCTAGCATAAATCTTACCATCAGCATTTATGAATGATATGGGCCTATAATTATCAGGCTTGAGCAGATCTTTATAATGGTTTAGGGAGAACAATAGTCAACAAAGTCTGGTAAGAGTAATTAATAGTTTCTGCATGCTGATAGTAAGTACAAAAAAAAACACTGTAATCCTGGAAGCTGCTGCCAAAGCAGGCTGACGTAAAGCTCAGCGTTCAACCCATCAGGTCTGAGGGTCTTACCCCGCTTTGTAGATTTGAGGGCTGTCCTGACTTCCACCCTATTAATAGGGGGCTTTTAATGCTGAAAACCGATAAACTGAGAGAGTAGGAGGAGTCATTTTCTGGAGGAAGTTTTGAAGGCAGCCCTCGAAGGTGTCTTCTGAGTCAGGACTACTGTACAACCTTTGGCAGAAGAATTTAAGAGTATTACTGATTCTGCTTGTGTCACAGATTAATTTTTTTCCTAAGCTTATTCCTGTAAGCCAACAACTTACCCAGTCTCTCCCCTTCCACCTGTGCTTGGATGGCTACTCTTTCCTTAGATAGCCGGGCCTTCGATATAAGAGCCACAGCTAGCTTATTCTCGATAGTTTTATATTCTTTTACAGAGAAACATTACAATGAAGACAATGTACACTTTTTCCAAGCTTTTGCAGATTGACTCTCCAAGTCTGTAATAGTATCCCTAAAGGGCTATAGCAGCTGACATTTAACCCATGAACAAATACTTCGTAATTCCAGTTTAAAGGATTCCCACCAGATCTTGATTGGCATGCCTGTAAGAAGTGTATGACATAAATAGTGCTTTACTTGCTCCAGAATCTGGGTTCTCATATGGCTATGCTGCCGAATTAAGGGATCCATGCTTCAGTTATGCCTAGCAGAGGGGAACTGCTGAGAGATAAGGGCTACGGAAATTGCTTTGTGATCTGTGATAGGGGCTGGTATGATACTGGTCTCATGTGTCATGGTTTGAAGATAAAAAATAGTCCATATAGCTGCCATCCATCCCCGGGTAGATTGATAGGTGAACTCACAGACCCCTGGAGTCATCACTCTCCGTATTTATTTATTTTACATTTGCTGACCGGGATTGTTTGTCCGACTGAGCTGAAGAGCCCTTTTTCAGCGACGGTCCAGAGTGAAAAGCTCCAACATATTAAACAATTTTCATTATAAATTAGCATTAAACAGCAATGTTACAGGATTACTACAAGGCATTAAGTAGCAATACAATGTTATACAGTGTCAATAATCAGGAGTATAGCATAACTATTTCAAGATGTATAAAAAGAAATATGTCATTAAGATGAGTATAGTTTTTGGGATAAGTGGCTACAAAAAAACAGTTTTATCATGATGTAGTTGCATGAAGGCAAGACAATTGCAATAGAAAGTTTCTCTGAGGTAATTTGCTTAATAGACTTTAGAAGACAGTAGAAAGAGTAGTCAAGGAAGATTAGAGAGAGCTAGTGAGAAGAGTGAGTTAAGGGCAGAAAGTAGATTAAGGTATGAGAAGTAGGGGATGTTAAGGAGGGATAGTGCAGTGGCAGGACCAGTGACTTTTTAAAGTGCTCTTTGGTGACTGTCTTAAATTGTTTAGGATGTGTAAGGGTCCTGATTTCTAGTGGGAGCCTATTCCAGGCAATAGTGGGGTGATAGCTGTACATGTTGCATCCAAATTTAGACTTGGGTTTGTAGATTTGTAGTAGGTCTTGGTTAGAGCTTCGGAGAGGTCTGGAGGGAGAATAATGGGATATGAGAGGGGATAGTGCTGGGCGGTAGGAAGGCTGGTATAGCATAGAATGGATGGTCTGGAGTTGAGAGAGAAGAAGCTGGTGGGGTAATTCAAGCCAGTTTAGGTGTTTTAGAGAGAGACAGTGATAGGATTTGTAGGTTTGTTGGGCAGCAAATCTAGCTACCTTGTTGTAGGTAGATTCGAGTTTGGTCAGGAGTGCTGAGTTAAGATTTGTGAGAATATGAGAATTGTACATTAGACTGGGTAGAAGGTAGGTAAGAGAGAAAGTAATCTTGGCTTCAGAGGTAAGGAATTTCTTGTTTTGGTAAAGGAGCCCTAGTTCTGAATGAGTCTTTTTGATACAGTTATTAACATGCAAGTCAAATTTAAGCTGATCGTCGATGGTTACGCCTAAGAACTTAGTAGTGGATTCTACCTGAATGGGAGTGTTATTAAGGTATTGTATGGAGAAGGAGGGTTTAATATTGTTGAGCTTTTTAGGTAGGAAGAGTAACGGCTTTTTTTTTTTTAGTGTTAAGAATGAGCTGGTTGTTGGAGACACATGTTTCAACTAAGTTAAAAGATGCTTGAGTAGCTGAGAAGAGCTTAGAGGGAGAGTTGGCTGTGGTGATGACTGTAGAGTCATCTGCGTATTACACTAAAGATGACTGAGGACAGGAGGTATAGAGCTGATTAGTGAAGATACTTAAAAGTAAAGGCCCTAGGATAGACCCTTGAGGTACACCCATTTTGACAGGGAGAGGAGGGGAGAGTGCAGAGTGCCATCTCACTGATTGAGATCTATCAGTGAGGTAGCTGGAGAACCATGCAACAGTATCAGAGGAGAAGTTGTGGTTATGCAGCAGAAGGGAGTGTGAGACAGTGTAGAAAGCTTTTGAGAGGTCTAAGAATAGGCAAGAAATAAGTTTATGGTCATCCATGGCTATAGTGACAGTGTTGAGGAAGGATAATAGAGCTGTAGTGGTGCTATGTTTGGGTCTGAAGCCATGTGGAGTGGGTGTAAGCAGATTTTCCTGTATTAGATACTGCATAACTTGTTTATGAATACATTTTTCTAGTACTTTAGAGAGAGGGGAGAGGATAGCTTTAGGTCTAAAGTTGGAGATATCAGAGGAGTTACCTCCTTTGTGTATAGGTAGAGTGTAGCATTGTTTCCAGATGGAAGGGACTTTAGATTCAGAGATAGAGGGATAAATTAGGATAGATACAGGAAGAGAAAGAGAGTCAACTGCTAGTAGAAGAAAAGTGGAAGGAATATTGTCAGCTGATGCTGAGCATGGTTTTAATTTAGAGAGTAGAGTTTTAATGTAGCTAGTAGGTACAGGTTTGAGGGAGAAGGTATTTGAGGAGATAGTATTAAGAGTAGGTTCAGAAAAGTTGGAGATGTTAGTAGTAGAGGAGTTTGGGTTAGGGTCCAGTAGCTTAGATATTGAATCGATAAAATAGGCATTGAAGATAGTGGCAGTTTCTTCAGATGTCTTGTCTGGGCATGGATTGTGGGAGCAAAGATTACTGGGATGTAATATTTGGTTAATAGAGTTCCAGAATTTTTTAGGATTAGATTTTAGGGCTGTGGGAGGTTTGTTATAGAAGTCTTTTTTATCTTTGTGTTTTTTTGTCAGATTTCTGAGTTCTTTATATTTTTGTAAGTCTGCAGAGAGCTTCGTTTGTGACCATTTTTTCCATAGTTTGTCTCTAGTTAATTAATTTGGATTTTGCAAGGGGGAGCAAGTGAGTCAAATATGCTAAGGAAGGTGGAGTTGAAAGCTAGGACTGCTTTTTCTAGTAGGAGTTGGGTAAGGAATTTCCAGTTTACTTTAGAGAGGAGGGCATTAAAGGTTTCTTGATGGAAGTTAGAGAGTTTATGACAAGTGATAAATTTAGGTTTTGAGAAGTGGGGAGTGAACCTAAGCACTTTCATAGGGGAGTGATCGCTTAGGGTGTTTGGTAGGGTTTCAGGGTTATGATATTTGGAAGGATTAGATACAAGTACCCAGACAATAAGAGAGTACTAGATGTGTGAGAGTTATTTGTATGGGTAGGTTGGGAGATTAGCTATCTAAAGCCATATAAATTAATATGAGTATTAGAGTTTGGATTACTGAGAGTTAACCAGTAAATGTTGACATCCCCAAGGCGGATAGTTTCATTGGGGATGTGTTGAGAATAGTATGAAAGGATATTTTTGAGCAGAGGAATGTTGTCTCCTGGAGGAATATAGATGGCTGCTACTGTGCTAGCGGTTTGGTCATTTATTTTAAGGTTAGCTGTAAGTAGTTCAGCAGGAGAACAGGATGGGATAGGTTTCATAATACTTGTAATGGTGAGGTGGTTGGCGTAGAGGATGGCAACACCACCCCCTTTTTTGTTTTGGCGATCTATGCTAAGATATGCGATCTAAGATATATTTCTAGCAAGTTAGCCAGTCTTTAGCTTCAGGAATAACTTGTTGCAAGGAACCGCTCTGCCACAGATGGCATCAATAACTACATTAAAATCCCCAGCCAAAATAGCTGTACTGTGGTATCCCTCTAAGTTTTCAATAACAGCAAAGAGCTCTGAGAAAATGGCAAGATAATCTCTGTTTGAACCATAAATAGAACCTGTTGTGCATAACTCATCAGGGGCTGCAAACAAATCCAACAGCCACCTGCCATGTTTTTATGAAAACTTCTGCTGGAGTTTCCAGCATAAAGAGAGTGTTATCCTGATGAGTACCCCTACCTTTGCTTTATGGTTAAGATTCCACACTCATTGCAGTACTGTTTGGTGTCCATTAGCTACTTTACACTACTGTGATAGGGATAGGTTGCATTTCTTCTTTGCTAACTATCGCTGAATCACCCTGCAGTTCCAAGGAGATGACAATCTCTCATATTCTAGGATAAAGCATTTAACATAAGTTACAGAAAAAAACAAGCAAAATACACAGTAGTATATATCAACAACACTATCTTTAAATAACTTATCATTTTTTTTTCATGACATCAGGAAAGTGAGTCCCTGTGAGAAGAGAGGGTCCCTATTAAATTGTCGAATGTTTCAAAGTTCGAATGTCATATGGTCGACACCATATGATCGAACTTTGAAAAGTTTGAAGGTGAAAGGCAAAGGCTCCATATGCGCAGAATGAGAACATTTCCTTTTTCTGCACTGAAGTGCTGTCTCTTAGTTGGTATATTTAAGTAGGGGGGTGTTGGGGGGTGCAGGGGAGCTTACCCCCCTGCTCAGAGCGTTAAGGTGAGTTTTTTATTTTACTTTTTTTATTATATATTTGAGGCTTCAAGTTTCACTCATATGTTGTTGAACATATGAGGTTCGTAATTTTGAAGTTTCGAATATATAATATAGACCCGAGAAGAGATTACTGAAGGAGAATAATTCTAAGTACAAAACAAGGCAGAACCCTGTAACAAATACTTCAACATATGAGCTAACCGATATTTAGCAAAGAACCAGTTACCATTATGGCAGTCGTGGCACCTTGCACATTTTATAAAACTCTTTTGCTTATGCAATGCCATTGTAGACTTAAAGGTGCCTTGATAGATAACATATCATTGTACCCAAGTGTTTTCTGTAGATTATTGTAAATTTTATCTTGTTAACTGTTTGTTTAGTTGCAGATGATGATTTCTTAACTGTTTGTAAAATTTAAAAACTCACTGAGGAGCTTTTCTCCCCGGGTCTCCACTGAAAATGAGCCAAACGCTCAGCTGGACTAACCCAGTTAACAAATGTAAAATAAATAAATATTTTTTCTTAATCCCAGTGATAAAGCTTTAGATCCAAGTTTGCTGGCCATTGAACCATTGTCATCCTTGGAAGTAGATTGCTGCCCTGAGGAAGCAGGAGGTTGTAAACAAGCCTGAACAGTAAGGTGCTTTGTAGTGTCTTCTGCAAACAGCTGCTTACCGGCAAGCTTTCTGCTTCACACTGGGCTATCTCTATCCCTGTTGTTGTAAAGTGAATCACATTTTTTCATTGGGAGGGAGCTGATGTATCACTGTGAGAAGTATTGGGAATTGCAGCAAATTTACTGGGCCACATATTAATCTTGGATCTTTCCGGAGAGGGAAGATATTATGTTTGAAGTGCAAAAACCTCAGTATCCTGCTGAATAGAATTATTACATATGTCTGCTGTCAAAAGGCAGTCCTGCAGGAAGCAAAACACTTCCTCCACTCACAAAAAATACAGTGGGCAGTCCATGTAATTTGAAGCATAGCTGGATACTGAAAAGCTGAGGGAATTCCATTTTTTTAGCTCAGCTGCCTTACTTTCCCGAACACTAATCTAGCTTTCTGAGAAAAGTCTTGAAAAAGAATTACCGTCTTGGCTACACAATGGTTTTCCCTCCTTAGCTTCAAAACTAACCATGTATCCTCTTCACTGACTAACATGAAAATAATCTCTCTAGGTTGGCCGCTTTTGGAAGGAGCTCATAAAAAATGGTGCAGTCTTTATGTTTTTATGGGAGCGGCAGCTAAATGATTTAATGCTTCTGGTAAGTTTTTTTTTTTCCCAAAAAAAAAAAAAAATGGGCTATATTACCCTTTTCTGTGCCCTCTCTTAGGCCCACCAACCTTAAGCTGTTATGGCAACCACAACAATTTAATGCAAGTAGCCTGGCTTTTAGCACTTGCAGCTCCTGATTTTGTTTCATGATGACTGTGGAGTGCTCTTGCAGGCTGGAAACATGGAGATTAATTGCTGACTTTGCAACACATGCATTGAGTGTCTTCTTAAATTGTTGATTTTCTTTTTTCTTCCAAAATAAGTGCTGCAAGGCTTACTGTGTGATCATAGCTGTTAAGTATTTCTCGCGTAACCCAAAAGGAGGATCTGTAGAAGCTTCCAATGGATCCAATTTCTTGATCTGATCAAATACTTCTGATCAACAGGCTTGTAGTAATAACAGCACAACATATTGCTAAATACTAATCAAGACCTCCAGCAGCCATTATGTTTAATAACTGTACCACGGAGTTTAGCAGGAAGGTTGTTCATGACATAATGCCCAGGCTCCACCTCTGAGTATTATGCACCATGACAAAATAATGAAGTGCTACTTTTACTGCATGTTGAGAAGACCGAATTGCTAGGGGCTGTATGTCAGTAAGACATTTATAAGTGCTTCTTACCTTCTGTAAATGTCTTTCACCTCATTCGATTTGCACTTCAGGGTGGTCAGCTGGCCTAGTGAGACTAAGAAGTGGAAAGCAGGAGGAATGCCGCAGCATCATCAATGCTGCTCATAGGAGCTGCCATTTGCAGGAGGAGTGCTGCAGCATCATCAGTACTGCTCATAGGAGCTGCTGTTTGCAGGAGGAGTGCCACAGCACTACCAGTGCTGGGTCATAACATCTGCTGTTTGCAGGAGGAGTACCACAGCATCACCAGTGCTGCTGTTTGCAGGAGGAATGCCACAGCATCATCATTGCTGTTCATGGGAGCTGCTGTTTGCAGGAAGAGTGCCGCAGCATTATCAGCGCTGCTGTTTGCAGGAGGAGTGCTGCAGCATCATGAGTGCTGCTCATAGGAGCTGCTGTTTGCAGGAGGAGTGCCACAACATCACCAGTACTGCTCATAGGAGCTGCTGTTTGCAGGAGTAATGTCGCAGCATCACCAGTGCTGCTCATAAGAGCTACTGTTTGCATGAGGAGTGCCGCAGCATTAGCAGTGCTGGTCATAGCATCTGCTGTTTGCAGAAGGAGGGCCGCAGCATTACCAGTGCTGCTCATAGGACCTATTGTTTGCAGGAGGAGTGCCACACTGCCACCAGTGCTGCTGTTTGCAGGAGGAATGCTGCAGCATCATGAGTGCTGCTCATAGGAGCTGCTGTTTGCAGGAGGAGTGCCACAACATCACCAGTACTGCTCATGGGAGCTGCTGTTTGCAGGAGGAATGTCGCAGCATCACCAGTGCTGCTCATAAGAGCTACTGTTTGCAGGAGGAGTGCTGGTCATAGCATCTGCTGTTTGCAGGAATGCAACCATTACCAGTGCTGCTCATCGGACCTACTGTTTGCAGGAGGAGTACCACATCACCAAGTGCTGCTGTTTGTAGGAGGAGTGCTGAGGCATCACGAGTGCCAGTCATAAGAGCTGCTGTTTGCAGGAAGAATGCTGCAGCATCACCATTGCTGCTCATAGGAGCTGCTGTTTGCAGGAGGAATGCTGCAGCATCACCAGTGCTGCTCATAGGAGCTACTGTTTGCAGTAGGAGTGCTGCTGTTTGCAGGAGTGCAGCAGCATCACCAGTGCTGCCCAAAGGAACTGCTGTTTACTTCTTGGTGAACTCTCACCTCCCTTGATGTGTTTAATGATATTTGCTTGAGTGGGAATGATGGGGAAACTGCAAAAAAAAAAAAAAATCTTACTCTCTTGGTTGCCCTACCACCATATTTTATCTGCTAATGCCTCCGTCATTGATTTCAAAGCTGTGACACTAGGCATGCCACATCACACTGTTTTCAATTCCTAAAAGGAGGGGGAAGTAGGCATTGCCTCATCATTACTTACTGACACCCTCTCAGCTTTCCAGTGCATGGGCTGCTGCTTAAACCCAGGTCATTGGGCTCATAGTTGGAGCTTTATCCCTTTAAAATATTATTGACTACCTATGAAAGTCTACATTTATCATCACTGAACAGATGGCCAAATAGCGGGTCTTCCTTGAAACATATTAACAAGACTTTCAAGGAATGATAAGAATACTTAGATATGAAACAAAATTAAGACTGCCGTCTTACCCTTAGGGGTCTCATTGTAGCTAAGTGCTTACTTTGACTACAACACAGTATAGATTAGTACAGAGACTTATAGAGGTAGCATGCTTGCCCTGAGAAAGGATGTTACCTTTTCTGGAGATATTTTAGGTAATTATTCATAGAATCTCATTCTGGCCTTGGAGTAACAGTCCTAATTTTGACTGTAGGTTCACAGATTGTTACTAGGCTAATGACCACTAGGGCCCTAAAAAGCATAGCCCTGCACCCCAAACAATTTGGGTCCCTAGTTTCATGGGGGGCGTGTTAGTAGGCAGTTAGCTAAGGATTTCTAGGGAGTTGTTAGGATAGTACATTTCTTATTGACAATCTCTATCCCTAAGCGACATTGTTAATAGACCAGGGATTAAGTTACGATTTCCCATTTAGTTGTCAAGGTTTTGTTTGAATAGAGTCAGGGATGAATTCTTTTATGTGGATGGGAGCCTATTCCACAGTGCAGAGATCCTTTGGGGACACATCTATCTCTTCAGTACATTCTGTTTATGTCACAAGTGAAATTCAGATCCCTGGATCTAGTATTTCTGATGCTGTTTGTTTTGCACATGTGCAACAGATCAATCAGGGGTAGGTCTGAGCAAGCCCTGTAACCCAGGCAACCCCCCCCCCCCCCAGCAGCCTGTAGAAGACTGAAAACAGAAACTGAGCCTTTAGGTGATCAGTGTAGGACAGGGTATTCATGCCCTGAATTCTTCTGGTGAGAAACCTTTGTGGGAGTTCCAGTTGTTACAGTTGTTTAGGTACATGCCAAAGAGGGCATTGTATTCAATGATGGCTCTGATAAGAGCCAAGTAGAGTGGAACTGTAACTTCCTTAGGCCTGGTTGTTATGCCCTTACCTATAGGTTTGGTGAGATAGAATGCTTTTCTTATTATCTTAGCTACGTAGTGGTCAAAGGCCAGATTCCTGTATACATGTGTTCCCATATCCATTACTGTTGGGTCAACTCTTAGGGATGTTTTTATAGATGGAATAATTAACTTGTATTGACAGTTTCCTGAAAGGCATTATAATGCATTTTGTTTTTACATTGAGTTTTAAGTATTGACTTTGGCACCAGTTATTTCTTTGTGTTAAACCCACTTGCAAGATATTTGTGTCTTGGAGAGAATGTGTAAAACCTCCCATGTTGCAGTAATCACTGAACTTGGTGAGCCAGAGAAATTTAACATTAGCCTTGACTTTTGAGAAGTAGATGCCAGGGCCTGCACAGAGCCCTGGGATACTTCACTGGTGAGTGATGTCTTGCTAGAGGTGGTCTCATTGATCTTGATTACTTGGATCCTGTCTGTGTGCCAGGCAGCTATCCAGCAGGTTACATAAGGCTTTATGCCTAGCTCACATAACTTGTCAACGATGCCTGAGTGAGGTATTGTATCAAATGCCTTAACCAGATCAAGATGAGCAGTATGTACTGTTTTACCCTCATCCATTGCCTTGGTGACCTACTCAGAGATGTCTATCAGGTTAAGTAGGCATGTCCTTCCCTTAACAAAGCCAAATTGTGATGGGTCCAGTGTCTGTATTGCCAGTGTCCTTGTTTATCATTTACATAAGTGGTTCCATAGCTTTATACATTAGGCTTGCTAAACTGATGGGTCTGTAGTTCCCTGTGTCGGTTGGTCCACCTTCATGTAGAGGAATAACTGTTATAGTCCTCCATTCACTTGGAACATAGCCTGTTTCTAGGCTGTAGTTGAAGAGTAACTCAAGTGGCTCTGATAGGTCAGTTTTTAGACTGTTCAAAAGGCAACCAGAGATGTTGTCCAGACCCATGGAGGCAGTGTTCTAGGCTTTAGCAAGTACTACCAGCATCTGGTCCCTTCTGATAGCTGGGGGAAGTGTGTTGGATGGGAATTTCACTTAGTGGAGCTGGGAGTGATTGGAGGGTGAAGTATGAGCTGAATTTATCAGCCGGTAGATTTGCTATGTCACCCTGACTGATGTTGGTGGTACCATTCACCACCATTTCAGCACACTGTTGTGTGTTACCTCTAAGGTTCTGGACATAGCTGAAGAAGGTCTTCTGATTGTCATTAGCCTGTGAGACTATAATAACCTCATAGTTGTCACTAATGGACTTAATTAAACCTGTTAGTTTCGTTTAATTGCATAATAGAGCACTTGTCTTTAGGGGAGTTGCTTTTCCTGATTTTGGCCGTGAGTTTTCTTCTTTTATTATATACTCTGTTTAGGTGAGGATTCCACCAGTGGGGTTTACTTTTAGTGTTTGCTTTGGGTTTATTTCAGAACTCTTTATGTAGTCATTCATGTTTGTATAGTGACTCTGTGTATAATCTATGCATAGGTAGCTGTGGTCTCAGAACTGGGGGAGCCTTAAATTTTGACTAACAGTCACTTAATGGGATGTAGTTTGCCTTTGAATAGTTCCTAACTCTTACTGGTTTAGCTGGATTTTCGGGGTTGATTTTTCCTTCAAGTGATACAATTTTGTGATCCAGACTCACTAGTAAGGACTTGATACGTGGTGGGGTGGACACTCTCATGTTGGTTAGTACCATTTCCAGAATGTTTGATCCTCTCATTGGAGTGTACACTATCTGCTCCAGGGTGTTTGTGTTAATAAAGTCAAGGAAGTATTGTGCCTGTGAGTTTGAGGCAGTGTACATTTACTAGTCTATAGCTGAGTATTTAAAGTCATCCATGAATAAGGTATTTGGTTGGATGGTGAGAGGCTCTAGTAGGTTTAAATAAGAGTCCTGAGACTCTAGGTACATAGATGGCAACCTATAGCTAGCCATGACATGGAGAGGGAACTTAACTATGGTGATTTGCATGTGGACGAGCTCCATGGTATTGTCCTGTTTAACCAATCTGGAGATATGTTTATTGCTAACATAGATCAAAACACCTCCACCTTTGGCCCCAGTCTGTGCTACTGTTATTGCACTAAATGTTTGGAAGCCATTGTAGCCTTGCACTTTTGGAGCTCTTTCTACAGCTCCAAACCAAGTCTCAGTCATGGCACGGATGTCTACATTCTCCAGATTGAGGAGGGCTTGAAGGGTGTATAGTTTTTTGTTTAGGCTCTGGGCATTGGGCAGTAACACCTTAGGGTTGTTTGCAGACTTTTTCACTACATTAGTGGTTTTGTGTTTTATGGCATTGCTTAAAAAAGGCTGTAAAGGGTGGATAAAGTTTTAGCCACTATCTGAATGCCTGGGAGGACAGATGCAACCCATCCTTGACAAACCATTGTGACCTTTTGACCATGTTCTCCCATGCTGACAGATATTGGATCCCAAGGAAACAGACTGAAAACCTTCGCCCGGACGGCAAGTGCAAAGGCCCAAACAAACACAGTAAATAAAAAGAACGACCAGCACCAAATGGAGAAATATCCGCTTTACTGTAGACAGACTGGTTTTGGCCCCAAAAGAGCCTTTATCAATGTCAAAATGAAGTGGGTTAAAACCACCCACTTATAAAAAACTGAAGCACCACCAGATAACCAATGAATCACAGTAGCTCATAAATAATTCATTAAATGCAGCAGAACTACTGAAGAAATTTTCGAAAACAAATATCCTCCACCAGTAATAAATGACCATATCACAACAATTATATACACAAAAGCAAAAACAGACTATGCAGACCATGGGACTTTTTTCTACAAACATTATTGTGACCTCGTGAATATATCTTTTTGATATTAAAATCTTATTGTTTCAGCTATACAATTGTTTTTTATTTGCTAACTGTAAGCAGGATATTAATATTTATGGAAGGTTGATGTGTTTTTGAACACAGTCTTTGCTTTTATTTTTGAGTAAGGTTACATATGCAGGGACACTTGACTTTTGAAACTGTGTATCTGTGTTTGTCTTTAATGTTATACATGCTATACTTGTTTACTGTTGTTCCAGTTTCTTTGGATGTTTAGGTGACATCGTCCTTTTGTACTAAGGTCTCAATTTTATACAATTTGCCTAAACTATTAAGGTGTTTTTTGATTATGATTCATATTTTGTTGACTACCTACATGTTTTTTGTTCATTTCAATTAGTTTTATGTCAAATTGACAATTTTTATACGTACACCTAGTTACATCATTAAGAGTTTTGCTCTAAAAAGTTATTGGGTGTTTTGTATTATACAAATGACAGTTATTGGTTATATAACATGGACCTTCTAACTATTTTAAGAGGTCTTTCAGCTGATAAGGAGGACATTGACATTTTTGAAACTAACAGAACCCAAACACATGTGGGGAATTCTGAAACTAGGGAAAATGACTGTTGTAAAGCTTTCTTTGATAATCTTTTTAAAAATATGAAAGCTTTAAGGTCATGTATGTGTCATGTTAAGCTTTTCAAAGCTTATATAGAAAAAGGTATTGCACCTCGGGGGTTAAGAATTAGGTTTAAACCCCTGGTGGACCAACTGGACCCCACTTTGCTCACCGCTTGGTCTAACACACAACAGAATTCTTCCATGGAATTTGTTAAAATACTAGATTCATTTTATGAATGTAGAGCTGAGAGTCTTATTTCAGATGTTACCAAAATTTGTCAAGAAGCCACTAAATTTGAAAATTCACCTCTATATAAGGATCATCTTAAAAAGCTCAGTGGTGATTTGTTAAATTTTGAAAAAGAATTAAGGGAATGGAAAATCAGTAAATACAATAGGGACTGTCTGGATTATAGTGAGGGTCGACCCTTTGAAACCAGAAAGAATGTCAAATTTGCTAGGAAAGAGGGTTTTACCCTGGGGCAGAAATGTAATAGAAAATCCATTTTAAAGACATCTAATAGTGAAACATCAGGGGATGAAGGGTCATCCCATACAGACACAGAAATGGACACTACCCAAACATCACCAGCATATAAATGTAGCCTTTCTAATGAGAATGTAATGGGGGTGGATCCTAACCCTTTTGGGGGAAGAGAAAACAGGGGGGGGACGTAAACACAAATCTAAATGTCACCTCAGGCTTAACGATTTAGAGCTTGTTACAAATTTTGGAACCCAAGTCGATACAAACAATGTCATAAATATTTAATTTGTGGTGTTATCTGTACTTGAATATGTTGTATTAAATAAGGGGCTTAACTTTATTCCTGGCTTTTTTGTTTCAGAAAGCAGTTTTGTGGAAGATTTGTTATCTTTCTGCAGATTACTTAATCTTAAATTGTTTTTTTAAGGATTCTGATGATACCAGAGGCCCTAATGAGGCTGGTTTTAGGTTTCATCCTTCTAATTTTATGCCACCTATGAACAAACGTGGAAAATTTTCAAAAATGTATACTGAAGGAGTTGCATTTTGGTGGTGATTTTCAGGATGCTTTATTACCTAACAATTTAAATCTGCAGGAAATGTCTACTTTAAAGAATCTTTATAACAGTAAACATTTGGTCATCATTCAGACGGATAAGGGAGGGGCTACAGTAGTTATGAATTGGTCTAAATATGAAGCTGAGGCAAATAGACAACTTCAGGATGGCAGATTTTTCCCTACTTTACGATTTAAGATTGAAATTGACAATTTTCTTGATACAGCTGTTGTGGGTATTATTGATGATAAAACCTGTTATCTTAAGGTAAAGGAGCCAGTTCCACAATTTTTGTATTTACTTCCTAAAGTACACAAGATATTGAGTGACCCTTCGGGGCGCCCGAATGTTTCAAGAAAGGGTTCATTAACTGAACCTATATTGATGTATCTTACTAAATATCTTAAACCCTTGTTAACAGCTGTGAGGGCCAGAATTAAGAATACCACTGAATTTTTAAACATCATTAGTGATACACAATTAGATGTTGACTGGCTTCTTTCCACTTTAGATGTAACTTCTTTATACACCAGTATCCCTCATTGGGCTGGCTTGATGGCCTTGGAATTTTGGTTGAATGAACTAACCCTTTACAGCCCTGGGTTCAACACCTTCCTATTATGTTTAACTGAGCATGTGTTGATAAAGAATGCCTTTTATTTCAATGGTACTTGTTATCTTCAGATGAAGGGTATGGCTATGGGGGCCTCTTTTGCCCCCATTTATGCTGACCTCTTCATGGGTTATTTTGAACACATTATGATTTATGATAACAGTCACAAGATTTCCATGGAAGAAATTGATATATGGAGGCGTTTCTTGGATGACTGCTGGATGATATGGAGGTCGGATATCATATACTTGCAAGAATTTTTAGAGTATCTCAATGACAACAAATGTGGGATCCATTTTACAGTTAACTATGACAAGAAATCTATCTGTTTTTTGGATGTCATGGCAAATAAACAGGCTGATGGTACTCTTACCAGTTCTGTATATAGGAAACTTCATTCTAACTCTTTGTTACTTGCATCCAGCTGTCATCCAAGATACATTATTCGAAACATTCCGAAATCTCAATACATGCGTATTCAATGTATTTGTTCTAGGGAGGATGATTTACTATGCTACAATGTTGATCTTAAAACTAGATTTATGCAAAGAGGGTATTCTTCAATCCATTTGTCATCAGTTATGAATCAAGTTGATAAAATGCCCAGGCATGAATTGTTGACATATAATCAATATAAATCGGGTGATGACACCCAGGTTAGGTTCATAACTACTTTTGGCAGAAACACCCAGCATTTGGTTAATCTTGTACAGAGACATTGGGATATTTTATTAGCGGATGAACATCTTGGACAGATTTTGGATGATAGGTGTGTATTTTCTTTTCAAAGAGGGGTCACCTTGGTAGGTCACTTGAGTTTTTATAAACGTGGTATCCCTGCCCAATATTAAATCCCAACATACTCTGGATGGCACTACTTTGATGAGGTGTTTCCCTTGTGGTCATTGTAGCTTTTTGTAAACACGTGGTAAAAACCAAGAAGTATAGCAGTAAAAATACATCACGCGTCTTTGAAATTAACTCATTGACTAATTGTAGTAGGGACTGGGTTATTTATTTGGCCACTTGTAATTGCTCTGCATTCTATATCGGACAAACTCCAGACCAATGAAGCTACGCATTTCAGAACATCTTAGTAATATGAGGAACAAGGTCATTACTAATGCTTTATATAAACATACCCTTGTGCATAGTACTTGTTTTCGCTTCACTACTGTTGATAAAGTAGGTGGACACAAATTTATTAAAGCCAGGTGGCATGAGATGTTAACTAGGAAGGAAAAAGTTTGGATTATTAGACTTTTTCCACCAGGTCTAAATGAACAGCTATAGGAAATGTTCCATGTTTCATGCATCATTTTTGCTTTTGTATTTATATTTGTTGTGATATGGTAGGAAAATTTCCATTTTTGCTTTTGTATATATAATTGTTGTGATATGGTCATTTATTATTGGCGGAGGATATTTGTTTTCAAAAATTTCTTCAGTAGTTCTGCTGCATTTAATGAATTATTTTTGAGCTACTGTAATTCATGGTAGAAAATTTTCCATGTTTCATGTATCATTTTTGCTTTTGTACATATAATTGTTGTGATATGATAATTTATTATTGGTGGAGGATATTTGTTTTCAAAAATTTCTTCAGTAGTTCTGGTGCATTTAATGAATTATTTATGAGCTACTGTGATTCATTGGTTATCTGGTGGTGCTCCAGTTATTTATAAGTGGATGGTTTTAACCCACTTCATTTTGACATTGATAAAGGCTCTTTTGGGGCCGGAACCGGTCTGTCTTCAATAAAGTGGATATTTCTCCATTTAGTGCTGGCCATTCTTTTGATTTACAGATATTGGATCCCTCCAGGAGTGACTCCAGAAACTAAGCCAGTTATTAAAATTAATCATTTTATGTTCATAATGGTGGCGCCATCTTTGGTGAAGGTAGAATGCTGCTCAATTCAAGACTCATACCTACCTTTTGACATATTCCAAGAGATCCATTAGGTCTGTTTTCATATAGTCCAGTGAGATATGTCTCAGGTCATTTACACCCACATGGACTAGAATCATATTGTTACTTGGGGGTGCAGTAACTTGGGTGCATGCACAATATTGAAGATCCTGGCCCCAGGTAGGCAACTAACCATTATTTTCTCCTTGTCCAAACCTGTGAGTGGGGCATCTGTGTGTCACACAATTGAATCCCGAATGACAACAGTATTAAGTAAAGTGTGTGCTTGCCTAATGGGCTTTGCACTGTGAACATTGTTAAGTGTAGGCTTATGTGAGATGTTTCATGTTGCTTTTGTTGTGTGCTTCAGTGATTGCTGAGGAGCAGTGTTGCCATTAGGTGGCTTTGGAAGTCTTCGAGAAATGGGAAGATTTCTTTTAAATGCCTTAGCATAAGACAATCTGTGTTTGTGGTGAATGGTATGTGTGAGGGATGTAGTGTAGGTATTCCTAACAACCTCGTTTGTATGTGAGATTTTTGCTCCAAGGAAGTTGTGTATTTTCATCTCTCACATACTATCTATTTTTTTTAATGATTAACTGGTTGTCTGAAAACATGAGACAATTGCTACATTGTCTTAGGATGCCCAAATCTACCAAGAAGGCCACAGGCACATTTGGAAATTGCATATCCATGTTGTCTGGTCCTGTAACAGGGTTGGCTGTTTAGGAATAATAATTGGGTTTAGCAGGGGTCTACTAGGGTAGTTTCTGGGGTTAAGGGCAAATGTCATATAATGCTAGGATATGGTAATGCTATTCAATACACAAGCTAGCTTCCCTAAGTTTATTTATGACAATATCACACTGTTTAACAGGTAACAGATCTAATCCTAGCTGTAAAGGTAAATTTTACTTTCTAGGTGTTTGCTACTATACAGGGCACTGATAACTGCTGCGGCCTGATGAGCAGCTCTATGCAGAGAAAAAAAGCTTAAAAACTGACTCCTATGCCTTTCAGCAATAAATAACCACACATTGAGCTTCCTGCCATGCTTTCCAACTCACAGAGACTAAGTAAACACCTTCTGCCACAAGATGTCTGCTCTGGAATCTGTTAAAGTACAACAAAAGCAGCTCTCAAGTGTAGATTAAACAACAAACTATGTCCCTGACTAATTTGCCCTTCTGCAAAGAGGTTTGGAGGAACACAGACTAGAAAAGCCAACAAACGGAGAAATTACTATTTTTGCAACAAAATTACATAAATGCTTTAAAAATATTCAAAGACAGTAGGAATCAGTGCAGCTTGGCTTGTTCTGGATGTAGTTGAAACACTAGAAAAGTGTTGCAGACTTCTCTGTAAATGAACAAAGAGCCTAGCAATTTGTCTGATTTGTAGTAGACAGAAAAGGTAGAAAACTGATTCTTATGCTACCTAGCCAATAAAAAGATGCACACTGAGCCTCCTCTGGTGTTTCCCAACTCAAAGAGCCCAGGCAAACACTTTCTGCCACAATATGTCTGACCCTGGAACCTGTTAATGTAAAAGCAAAGAAAAAACAGCTTTCAAGTGTTCATTTTGCTTTTTCTTTGCCCTCCTTAGCATATGGAGTTTTGCCCTTTGGTGAAGCTTTGCCTCATATGATGAAAGATGTATCTTTTGTAATTTAGTATATTTTAGGCATTTTGTCGCATGCTAAAGTGAATCCATTTACCCACCTCAGTGGAAACCAAACATAATGCAACATGTGAAACTAAAATCTTGAAATGGCTATGAAACCTTATATGTGGCAACTGTGTATTAAAAGACCATTAGACAGTCTCCTTTTGAATCTTTTGACAACTTTTTTAGAAAACTGATATAGGTAGCTACAAAATACACTTAAGACTGCCATATTACTGGTAGAAGTTTTGTGCAGGAAAGTTCTTTGACCATAACAAGTGGCTCCTTTCAGCTCATAAAGTTTTTGTCTTGCTTTATCTGAGGTGACAGAATGTTACTTTTCTGCAAGGATTTTACTTCTGACATAATGATAGCTGACTAAAGATGCATTCTGGATATATACTGAGTTATCTACCATGAACAAAGTCATATATTTACATCTAATGGAAATTTGTGCACAATGACCACTTGGCATATTATAACACCTACTAGTATAGGTCTGTACGTCTTAAGCAATTTGATATTTTGAGGTATGATTTTTGATCAAAGCTGGATTGAATATTCAT
This sequence comes from Protopterus annectens, assembly GCF_019279795.1. Lineage (NCBI taxonomy): Eukaryota > Metazoa > Chordata > Ceratodontiformes > Protopteridae > Protopterus > Protopterus annectens. The sequence goes on along the minus strand of NC_056742.1, from coordinate 407,844,722 downwards.
CTGCAAAACCCTCTTTAGGTTTCATTGTTATGTTCAGAGGTAATGGAATAAGCTGCATGTTGAATTCTGAATGCTTTCTTTTTTCACTTTATTAATATTTCAGATGCTGAAAAATATCACTTCCAGGGAGTGATAATTACTGGTTTTAGTACTTATGTTAAAAAAATATGTTTATAATTGTACATATCCTGTATTTATCTTTGTGAGAAGAAGTAAAAAATCTGCATGTTCTTTGTGAATTGAATCCAAAGACATTTGCAGTAGGGATGCTGTAAAATTACAGTAATAAAAGTAGCAACTTGAAAGGCGAAACATGGGCTTTGTCTTTAATTCTGAAATAAAACAAGTACTAGATACAGCTCCGTTGATACAGATACTGTTTGTGTAGAATGTGATTGGAGGGTACTTGTCTTGGAGTGAGACTGAAAGTGGGTGGACTAACAGAAATTTGTTTGTGGCTAAATAAATAAACAATCCCTAATTGTAAGCACAGCTGATTCACTAAAGCAAAGTAAAGGACAGTTCTCTGGAAACAAAATTAAATGTTGAATATTTTTTATGTTTGACTTTGTTTCTGTTTGTACCAAAACTAACAGAAAACAGATAAAAAGTTAATTGCCTTTTGATTAACTTTTTTTCCATTTCCATTGAACAGAATATCACTAAGATTGTTATTAGAGCTTGAAAAACTAATAACTCTAACCTTGTATTCCACGAGGGAATGGATACGTGGCAACAATTATGTTGATTTTCGTTAAGAATTTCAAATAAGTTAAGCAATACGTAAAAATAAAAATAATGTAGAAATAAATCACTTATTTCCATATTATTAATCCAGTTTTATTCAAGGTAATATGGAAAGAAGTGATTTTTTTCTACATTATTTTTACGTATTGCTTAACTTATTTGAAATTGTTAACGAAAATCAACATGATAATTGCCACGTATCCATTCCCTCGTGGAATACAAGGTTAGAGTTATTAGTTTTTCAAGATCTGATAACAATCTTAGTGTTAGTTGGAAAGACTGCCAAGGGCCTTCTAACCTCATATTTTAGGGTATCAGAAGACGGCAGTTTATCCACAACTGCCCTCCTCGCACTGAGTGCTTAGATTTGATTGAACAGAATATCATATAATTATGCCACATGTACATTTTTATTTAAATCAGTTGAACTAACTGTTGAAATAATAAATATTGATAAAGTAACACATTTTCAGATATAATTGATGAGCCAATGCCTGCTTGCTTCTCCTCGGAGGAATGGTACAGTGTGTCATGTGGCATGCTTAGTGACAGCTGCTGGTGGAGACCAGAAATCAGTGAAATATAAATGATGTATTCATGCTATAAAGGTTCACTTCAGTAATTAGGCCACAAAAAAGCAGATTTTGCCTCCAGAGCTTTGTGTTTTTTTCATGTCTGAATAACACACAGATGAATCAGTGAATGTGCATATAAAAACACAAATGCAGTATTCACACTTTAAAGCATCTCTTCTTCAGATAAAGAATTTGTGGCATGAAACTTGTACATACTTATGAGTGAAGCCTTATGAGTTAAGACTGTAGGACAAAACTATTATTTTAGTTTTCTTTTTTTTTACTTTGTAGCAAAATTTGCTTCTGCAGTTTCTTGATACACTTGGGCTATTTTACGACACACATGTATGATGTGAGTTGTTTTTAAGTTGCATTGAGTGATTAAAGTGTTGCTATTAAAATTCAGAAATACATTTATAAATGGTTATGGTGAAGGCTGAAGCATGTTACCTGAAAGAATAATGATATATATAGACTGCTTCTCATCATAGTCTACTGCTCTTCAAAATGAACATATGAATTTCTTTTAATAATCAGCATACACATATAAAGTCATGTATTGGGCACCATATGTTAATGTATAGGAGACAAACATTGTACTGGGAATGGATACATGCAAACAATCATACACATAAAATGTTTGCGCTACTGCACTTTAGGACACCTGTTTGTTGTCCTTGTTAAACTTAGTTTCTAAATACTTAAAATAATTGCAACATGGAATTCTAGTTCTAAGACTGACCTCTCATATGTCCCTATTTTGGAGGAATGTTCCTATTTTCATTCCTGATTGATGTCCCTTTTTGGAGGCATGTCCCTGTTTTCAGGCTTGATTTGCCCTTCACAAAATTTTCAGAACTACCCTCATCACACGTGAATTTTGAAGCTGTCTAGTACACAGAAAACTGCACTACATGACCAACATACAAGTAGCAACAATAACTTGAAGAAAGAGTCCTTTGAGACTGATGTTGGGAAGTAGTGCCAGCTGTGCCAGGGGGGAGTAGGGCAGTGCATGTGTAACATATGCCAGCATAGGTAGTTGGAGTTTTGTAAAAAAAAAAAAAAAGTGATGTCATTTGAATATCAAACTGATTTGTACAGATGCTTGTGTTAACAATGTAGTAAAGTTGCTTGTGTTAAAAAAATCTACAGTGGGTCCTAATGGACAGAAAAGAAATATACATGTATGTCAAGAATGTATTGTTGAAACTGATGAAATGTATATATTTTAACAGAGGATACTGAAAGAGAGGGGGTTAAGCTCAACCCAGATAACCTTAAGAAAAATAGCCTGAAATTAAATGACTTGGTTTAGGCCGTAAATATTTTATCTCACAGCTCTGAATGCAGCCAGAGATGCAACGTCAGTGAAAAGCCTGGGCTGGAATTCTGCTCTATTGTCCTCAGTGATGAACTAATTGCTACCCTGGGGTGCCAGAGAATGGCTTGCTAGTGTCTGCAGGAAGGGTGGAAGTGAAGAAATTGTTTTACAGTTTCCAGATTAGAGAACAGTAATTCTTCAATCAGTTGGAAAAATATAGTGAGATTAACTAAATGCAGTTTTTTTCTGTATCTGCCTGAGTCTTTCCATCAGTGTTGTTTATATATATATATATATATATATATATATATATTTCATGTGAAGGAAACTCTGGTGTTTATTGTAAATATATATGCAGTATTTTCATGTTTTTTATTTATCATTAAATATATCTAAAACTTTCATTGTGGCTGGTCTTTTAGAAAACATTTAAAGAGGGCACTTGCATTTATTTAGTGGCACTGTGGCTCCACATTCCTGAAAGTCTTGGTGCTTGGTTAAACACTACCATTTTTATAAGTATTAATTCTAATAATTGTAATTGGGTTCCCTGGTAAAAACCATAAAGTAGTTGTCTTCGGGTGTTCTGGTGGCAGCAGATCTGCATTATAGTCTGGGTGGAGGTGGCAGAGGCGGGTAAGCTGTGCTGGCTTTTCCCAAGTGGATGTGTGTGTGAAAATCAAGTGTGTGTGTGTGTGTGTGTGTGTGTGTGTGTGCGTGTGTGCGTGTGTGTGTGTGTGTGTGTGTGTGTGTGTCAGCTACTTTAAACAGAGGCACTTTGAGAACTGATTTTATAGAGATGGTGGTAGAGAACTTGGCTTAGAACACCCAGCTAAGGATTCAGCTCTGTAGTGGTGAGTGGGGAGTCTTATTTGGGCCCTGGGAAAAAGCCCAGCCCCAGAACTGGAGTGTGCATTCCCTGTGTGGTCTTAAGGGAAATTGTACTTGGTGCAGAGAGATGCATCTGAAAATGCTGTGTGTTTCTATTCTTCTCACAGTGAACATTTCACACCCGTGTCAGTGGTGAGAATTGAAGCTCCTTGATCACTGACCAAGAGAAGGGATGTTACAGATATATGCTTTTTGCAGAAGTGGGTAACTCGCTCTTGTCAGTCCCTTACATGCCCTCCCTTGGATATCTAGAGGGCATGCACCTTGGGAAATCTAAGACAGAATAAAAACATCCCAATCCCTCATGTGGATGACAGCACTATTCCCAACTCATAACCTTCATTCTTAGGAACAAATGGGCCTTAAGTCTGTCAGATCCTAGGAGAAAAAAGGTGGTCAGTGGAGTGGCCAGGTGAACTTAGTGGTCAGACAATTACAGGAAGTACAAATAAACAGGTAATCCACATATCTGACAGGTTATTAGAGAGACACCAAGAAGCTATTCTGTAGTAATCATTTTGATTTTGTTAACAGCTAGGTACATATTAATTAATTGTCTCACAGGTATGACAGCATGTACTAAAGGTAGTGATGTACGGTACTGAGCAAAACCCACATTGCTTATTTGGTGATGATGATGTGTTGCACACTTTGTCATGTAGATTGTGTAGTATAGTGTGCTTTGACCGATTATGTGGCCCAGGCACGTATGACTCTAGCCTTGAGCAGTATCCTACCGTCACCCAGAATGATACTGCATTACAAACAAAAAATGAATGACTTCAACAGTTGGCTAAGTTTCTGGTGTCATTCTAGGGGGATCCAGTATCTGTCTGCCTGGGATGACATGATTGACAGACCTCACTGCTTTGCCAGAGATGGCCTGCATCTGTCACCCCTGGGTTTCTGGGTACTGGCTGTCACCCCTATAGTGCCTTTTTTAGGCGTTATTCCAAAGACAAAATGACCACCATAACAGCTATAAATAAATGCAATCTGAGGGTCATGCTGCTCAGTGCTAGAAGTCTAAATCTAAAGATGCACTCACTTGAAGCACTCCTCAAAATGGAGAACATCGACATTTGTGCTGTAACGAAGATCTGGTTTAAAGTGGCAGAAAGCACCCCTGTGCGACCAGGTTATAACTCCTTCTCCACTTTTCGGCCCCAAAACATGGACCATAGCTCCAAAGGCTGTGGTGTCTCCATATTCATAAAGGATATGCACACCTCCAGACTAGTAGCTCAGCATAACGCATCTGAGATATGTCAGGAACAACTAACATTGGGTAAGATGGCGATCCAGGTCATAGCCTGCTATAGGTCCCCAACCATGTCCGTAGACTCTCACTCTATGTTCCTAAGTACCCTGGAAAGGTCCAACCCAACACTCTTATACTAGGAGACTTCAACTATTTCTTCATCAACTGGGAAAACTACTCAAGCACCAATACACTGGCCCAACGCTTCCTGGAATTCATCAATTCCAATGCCCTGGACCACCACATTCTGACTCCCACTAAAGGAAGCAACATCCTTGACCTGGTTATTACTAACATGGGCAACCATTGCTCTATACCAGTAGTCAATCCCTCCATGGTCAGATCTGACCATAAACTAATCACCATGGAAATCCACATCTCACCCACACACCCCTGCACAGGTAACCATCTTGAAAAACATCTCCAAACCTTACTTTGGGCTCCTAAAAAAAAGGTAGCTAACTTCACAGCAACCAAGCCAATGGAAAATAGCTGCATGACTGCTGAATCATGCACCAATGCAGTGTACAAACATGTACATAAATGCATAGAAGTAGCCATACCCAACAGAACCAAGACGCTCCCCTCCAAAAAAAATGAAGCCAATCTGGTGGTCCCTTGCCATTAATAAACTCTACAACAGAAGCAAGATACTGTTGCAGTAAAAAGGTGAAGTCCCAAGACTGGAAAAACTCCCTTATTAGCCTCAACAAAAAGATGATATCCCTCGTCAAATCCTCTAAAGCCAGCTATGAAGGCAGAATTGCGGCAGACACTAAAAACAATCTCAAATCCTTCTATAGTTCTATCAAGAACCTCCATGGCAATACCCAGATTTGCTCTGAGTTACTGCATAATGGTACCTCCTCTACTGAGCCAACAGATATTGCCAACATATTGGCCAACAGATTCAGTGCCAACTTTACCCCTCTCCCCCCCAAAGGACCAATCATAATATCGTAAGAATGCCAGACACCTAGCATTACTGCAGCACAGATTAAAGCTATATTGTCCAAGGTCAAGAATACAGCTTCCATGGGACCCGATAATATCCCTGGCTATGTTCTACATGAACTATAAAGCAAACTGACACCACATCTGTGTAACCTGTTCAGTCACAACCTCACCTCAGGCTTTGTCCCTACCAAATGGCTCACTGCTACAGTCAACCCTCTCCATAAAGGGGGAGCAACTACAGACCCTGGGTATTATCGCCGTATTAGCCTGATGAGTCAGATATGTAAAGCTGTGGAGCGCATCATCATGGACCTGATTAACAAAGATATAGGAAATCTCCAAACTCTAGACCCCATGCAATTTGACTTTGTGATAGGGAGATCATGCCTGCTCAACCTGGTTGGCTTCTTTGAGTCAGTCTCCAGGGCTGTGGATGAAGGTAAGGCAGTGCATACAGCCTACCTCTATCTGGCCAAGGCCTTTGATACCATTCCTCACTCAGGAATTATTGGTAAACTCACCAAACTAGGCATCAGCCCCTAAATCGCTATGTGGGTTGCAAATTGTCTCAAAGATAGAACACACAGAAGTAGTAGACTCCAAGTCAGACTGCTGACCAGTCACGAGTGGAGTCCCACAGGGATCGGTCCTGGGTCCTGTCCTGTTCAGTATCTACTTCTCAGAAGTCCAGGCCAACACAAAGGGACTCTGGCTCACCAAGTTCTCAGATGACTGCAAGCTGGGAGCCATTATTAACTTCCCAAGTGATGCAGACATCCTACAGAAAGGCCTCACTGAGACCAACGACTGGTGTCAAAACCATGTCCTTAAGCTTAATGCCAAAAAATGTGTCATCATGCCCTTTGGTAAAAACTCAGTTCCCACTAATTACCACATTGATGGGAGCCCACTGAACACTGAAAGCATTAGAAAGGATCTGGGGGTGCAGGTTAACATCAACCTCCCCTTCAACCACCACATTGCCACTGTGGTCAGAAAGTCCTTCTGTGTGGTACATCTCATTACCAAGGGTTTTTCATCCAGGAAGAAAGAGGTCATCCTTTCTCTGTCCTCATTGGACCAATCACTGAGTATAATGCCCCATTTGGCATGTACCTCACTAGACACCTACAACAGCTGGAGAGGCCACAGAAGTACCTCTCAAAGAGGATCCTAGACATTAAACACATGTCCTACATGGAAAGACTCAAAATACTCCAGCTATTCTCTGTCTCATATTGCCTACTTAGAGGCAATCTTTGCTTGACTTACAAAGCCATGTCTGACCCAGCTCTGTTAGAAATGCTACATCTAAAGAAATCCCAATGCCTCCACACCACACGCTCCAGAGACCTCAACCTCATTACCACAATCAACAGAACATGCTAGAGGGACAGTTTCCTCACCTAGAGACTGCCCATGCTCTAGAATAGACTTCCCATACATGTCAAGCAGAGCACCTTGCTGTCCCTCTTCAAGAGAAATCTTGATGAGTGGATGGGTATTAGAAAGTTCACCCCGGGGATCACTCCAATGACTCTACTTGATAGAGGCACTGGGAACTAACGTCGGGGTGGCACAATGCCAGAGCACTTCTATGGGCTAGGTTTCTAAAGGCTCCAGGGCCATTAGCCTAGTACACACCTATGAACCATGTAGTATGTATTGATTAGAGCACATTAGACATTGGACTTAACATAAAAATATGCTTTTGGTAAAGCGAGTAATACGTTTACATTATGTTGTACATGTTCTGTGCATTATATCATTGAATATGTAAGTTAAGAGCAGTTTTTTTAAATTAACAGGAAAGATTTATAGCACTACCACACAGCAGTGCTACCTGAAATTTTCTGGATGTATCTTTTAGTGGTCTGGTGCGTGCATTATTGTCATGGAGGGTTTCGCTGTCATCTTAAGGTGATATTTGAAGAAGTTTTATTCCTTGCGAATGCCTGTAATTAGGGCTGTTATGTTTTATCATAGTTATGAACAAAATAGGGGACCATAAAACTTTAAGACATTACTTTTCGATGCTCTATGGTATCTTTTTTGGTTGTTTGATGGTAACTTGTTATGTGAAGGTTTTGCAGCCACAGTAATCTGATTACAAAAAATTTAAATAATGAGTGGCTAGACATAAATCAAAATGTTGACATCCTTCCCTGGTTTCCAACTTTGGCTGCATAAGTTGGTGGGGAATGTTAAAGATTATTGTCCAGCACCACCCAGATCATATGGAAATTATTGGAAGTCTTCTCAAAAAATGGGCGATATCTGTTCCATGTATTTTCTGGGATTCATAGACGGCACATAACAAAGTGCCAGTTAGTGGCAATGCAAAGTGTGCAGGGACTCAGCTGTATTGCATAATTCATTCTCTACTTGGCTGTGAGCCACCCCACAAAGCACACACACAAATATTAGAACTTCATACCCATGCAGCACATCTATGAATCCCAGGCATTGTGTTAGTGCACCAGTAATAGGGGACCATCCCCAAAATATTTGAGAGTTTTCTTCATTTAATACTATATAGATTGTAAACTGTGGAGTTAGTGTATGAAAACTTCTTCTTTCGGCTTTTCCCGGTTAGGGGTCGCCACAGCGGATCATCTATCCACTCATGATTGGCAGTGGAGTTTTACGGTGTCGAGTTGCCAGCCCGGCGCCCAACCATCCACAGAAGGCAAACACATGCACAAACTCACACCTAGGGCAAATTTAGTGTGTCCAATCCACCTACTGCATGTCTTTGGGATGTGGGAGGAAACCCACGCGACCACAGGGAGGACATGCAGACTCAAAAGCATGGTACAAAAACGTGCAGCTAATGAAGACTGATACTCCAATAATGCCCTTTCTAGCTTCTAGTTTATTGTAGTAGATGTACATATTTCCTTAGCTAAATTATATCTAACAGTCCACTATAAAATAAATATACAATTTTTATTGTTTTAAATTATTTTATTTATGTCATTTAAACATAAAAAGTTAGATGGAGAAAAGACCTAACACTCTTTTTGGTCACAGTCCAATCCTTCATTTCTCTTTACTGTCAAATTTAGTGCTCTGTAGTCATCTGGGTGTCATAAACTTGTCAACATGAGACATTCCGGTGACTTCTTATCTCACTTTTTCATTCCTCGCATGCATTAACTTTCACAATTCAGCAACTACACAGTATGCAATCAAAATTGCAGTACTGATAGATGCTGGTTATCTCTTTGGTACTGTGAATGTAGGACCCTGGCTAATGGATTTCATTCTGTTTAATTTTCTGGCTTACATTTTTGATAGTTGCATGGATTCATTTTCCAGTGCTAACACAGTAGTGCAGCACTGAGGGAGGGAGAACCTGAGGTGTCCATTCTTTGGATAAGATGTTAAACTGGGGCCTCGTCCTTAGCTCTCAGCTACCCCTGATTTTGCCTTATATTTTTGCCCTGTCCTTCATAAAATTTTTGATTTTGTGATAAATCACTGAGAGTTAGTCAGTAATGCCAGACACTAAAGATTTGTACTACTAATTTTTTAGAAAAGTCATATGGATAGCAAACCTGCTTTTTGTTGTTAATGTTCTAAGTAATTTAGAGTAATATTTACCATATCTTCATGATTTTGAACCTTTGTCCTTCATTATTTGTGACTTTGTTCATAACTCTTGAGGAAGGAAGTTGAGAGGTATTGCCCTATCTGCCTAAATTGGGGCATCTCAGATGGTTGTAAAAAATGCCATGACACTCATCAGAAAAGAAGTAGGGTAACACCATCATGGGTCTGCCTTGAAAATTGTCTGAGGCCTAGTAGGACTGAAATATTCAACCAAAAATAAATGAATGAATACAAATATATAACATTATATTAATTTATTTAGGGTTAAGTTTCTGTGTCACCAACCAAGTATGAGCAAAGTTCAAGCAAAATAATGCAGTAGGCTATCTGTATATGTTTCTGTCAATTGTCAATAAACCTACTACTACATTAATGAGGAAAGGAAAGACAGAACAGTGCATAAATTAATAAACAGGTCTTCTTGGTAAAAGTGTTTCTATTTCTAGACATGCATTTTATTTAGTGTCATGACTGACAGTATAAAAAGAAACACAGCTGTTCACTACAGTTGCGGCTAATGACATCATTATCTGAGATTTGCGGTGCTGCAGCCACTTAAAATGCTTCTATCTTCCCTGCAGGCAGTGGATTAAATCAGAAGACTTCTACAGGCTCTTCCTTTGTTTCAGTAAAAAGGGCCTAGAAAAACAGGTACGTATCGTCTGTGTTTAATTTTGCCTTTTACTGTTTTGTCATACATATGCTAAGTAAAACTGGATAGAAAATAAATGATATAAAGAAACATAATTAAGTAGTTGCTAGTGTTTTTACTAAAGCATCACTGAAAAAATGGACAAGGGGTATCACATAAAAGCCTGCCTTCCCTGGGTTATTCATTCTCATAATGCAAAGGGCTCTTTATTTGTACTTAAAATACTAGGGCTAGAAACTTATTGGAAAAACATAGCTAGGCTTCTGAAGATCTTCACAGATCATTAGCCTAGTAAGTACTTATTTAAAACTGCTATTATTTATTTTTCTTTTTGTGTCCACAAGATCATCCCAGTGGCCTCCCTTTCTGTTCATGTTGTAGTAATACACCTGCGTTCCTGTAGGTATAAGTAGTGCAGCAAGCCAAGTCGCTTCCCTCACCCTAGGATCAGCTATCCAGTGTCAGCTGATCAACCCCCCCCCCCGCCCGCCCACCCCTTGTCCATTCAGTGTCTGTGATGCTGGTTGAATGCGGTAGTAATTTTGTTATTATTTATGAGTTACTAGTGCACAATGGCTTTAACTAGCTTATAAATTGCAATTTACTGCTCATTAAAAATACTCTAATATCTGTTATGTACACTCTGCATGTTCATCAGATTTTTCCCTATCAAACTATTTCAGAACTCAGTAAGCAGACGTTGGGTGTCTTCCTGTTTAGTTTATTACATATGTTTGGATCACCCATTTTGTTGCTATGGCTTTTGGAGGGAGAAGTGGGATATGCTTGTTCTTTCCCAGTTGTTGGGCAGATGGTGACATAAGAGTCTTTCCATATAATCTAAACTACAAAAGGAAATGAGAAATAGCTAAACATTACAAAGAGAGAAATGTCATTCTTTGAGGTGTATTGAGCAGAGGTTGCATAACTGATAGGGGGTTCCATGAGGAACAGAACTATCTACTGTATTGTAAAGTGGGGTTTAGATTCCCCCACAGATAACATTTGTAAAAGTTCAAGCTTGAATGCAATTTCAGACATACAGATTTGCACATATGAGCCTTTTGGATTCCTCTTGTGTAATGTGCTCACCTGTCTGCCTCTTGAAATTTTGTTTTCTAAAACTATGCTATTGTTATACTGTAATTTTATTGAAATTAAAAAGTAGAAAGCATCTCTAGAAACCAGCTGCATTGATTGTTCTTTAAATCAAGTAAATGTAGTGGGCTGGATGCCATATTTTTGTAGAATAGTCTTTTTTTTTGTCTCACTGCCCTTAAGAAATATTTACATGTAGCCAGTGAGAACTGCATAAGGTAGACAGGTTCTCGTGGGAGAGAGACCTGACTAAATATTGGCAAATGGAAAAGGTAATGCAATTGCATTACCATTAACATGCAGGCTACACTGGCCATGTAGCCAAGGCTGGTATGACCCTGACCTTGAGTAGCATCTTGCCTTCACCAAGAATGATGCCACAGTATAAAGACAAAATGATCAGTTTCAACAATTGGCTAAAGTATTGGTGTCATTCAAAGGGGATCCAGTGTCTGTCAGCCTGGGATGACATGCTCGACAAGCCACGTTGCTTCACTAGGGACGGCTTGCACCTGTCACCCTTAGGCTTTCGTATACTGGCCAAGGCTCTTGCCACCCCCATAGTGCCTTTTTTAGGCAAGACTCAAAGGACAAACCCACCTCCATAGACAACCCAAGGATAAAAAACTAAAGGTAATGCTACTCAATGCCAGAAGTCTAAACCTCAAGATGCACGCACTCGAGGCTCTCCTCAGTATGGAGAAAATCGATGTCTGTGCAGTAACAGAAACCTGGTTCAAGGCTCCTGAGAGCACCCCAGAACTACCAGGTTATAACTCATACCATGCGTTTCAGCCCCAAAACTCGAACTGAAGCACAAAAGGAGGGGGAGTATCTATATTCATCAAAGATACCTACACCTCCAGGTTAGTGGCTCTGCACGAAGCATCGGAAACCATCCATGTGCAGCTAACAGCAGGCAAAACTGCCTTTCAGTTTGTAGCCTGCTACAGAACACCCTCCCTATTACAGGAACTCCACTTGGCATTCCTGAGAACACTGGAGAATATGAAGGTCTCTCCAAACACAATGTTATTGGGTGACTTCAACTACCCAAACATTGACTGGGAAAACTACTCAAGCCCAACACCCTCGCCAAACGGTTCCTTGAATTTATAAACTCTAACGCGATGGAACAACTGGTCACCACTCCCACAAGAGGGAACAACATATTGGACCTGGTCATCACCAACATGGGGACTCTATGTTCCACACCAGAGGTAAACCCCTCACTGGTAAGATCACACCATAAACAAATTTCCCTGGACATCCATATCCCGTCCCCACCCCCAGCCAAGGAAATCACTGTAAAGAATTTCTCAAAAGCCAACGTTGCACTTCTCAAGACTGAGGTGGAATCCTTCAAAGCCCCCCGGCCAGAGGGTAATACAGCCCAATCTGCAGAATCCTTTACAAATGCATTCTATGAGCACCTGCAGGAATGCATGGATTGTGCTATCCCAAATAAAACCAAGACTCACTCCTCCAAAAACAGGAGACCGGTCTGGTGGACCCCGGCCATAAATAAGCTATACAACAGAAGGAGGAAGCTACTACATGACAGAGCAAAATCCCAAAAAGGGAAGGCATCTCTGATCAGTATTAGCAAGAAACTTCGATCCCTCATAAAATCATCAAAGGCCAGTTTCGAAAGAAAAATTGCCCTAGACACTAAAGATAATCACAAGGCCTTCTTTAGTTATGTCAGGAATATGGGTGGATACTCCCAGATATGCTCTGAATTGTTGCATAATGGTACAAAATATACCGAACCTACAGAAATAGCCAACATCCTGGCGGACAGATTCAGTGCAAACTTCTCTCCCCCTTCCCCCCCAAAGGAGCAAATGCTTATCACAACTGAATGTAACCTCCCTGACATCACAGATGCACAGGTGAAAGCTGCCCTCTCCAAAGCAAAAAACACAGCATCTATGGGACCGGACGGTGTCCCAGGCTGTGTCTTACACGAGCTCCAAGAAGAACTGAACCCTCACATTAAGTCACTGTTCAAACTTAGCCTTACTACAGGATATGTACCCAAAGAATGGCGTACAGCTACAGTGGTCCCACTCCACAAAGGTGGTGCCACAACGGACCCCGGGAACTATCGCCCCATAAGCCTGACTAGTCCGGTCTGTAAAGCTATGGAGCATATTATCATGGAACTCATAAACAAAGACATTGGGAGCCTTCAGACACTGGACCCTACCCAATTCGGCTTTGTTAAGGGCAGATCTTGCCTCTTAAACCTAGTTGATTTCTTTGAAACAGTTACCAAAGCCATAGATGAGGGCAAAGTAGTCCACACAGCCTACCTGGACCTCGCAAAAGCCTTCAACACAATACCCCACTCGGGCATCATAAATAAGCTTACCAGCTTAAATATCAACCCCTATATCACAAGATGGGTTGCAAACTTGCTCAGAGATAGAACCCACATGATCAGAATTGCAGGTGCCATGTCCGAATCCAAACCAGTTACAAGTGGTGTCCCACAGGGCTCAGTTCTGGGACCTTTCTTGTTCGGTATATACTTCTCTGAGGTTCAGGCTAACACAGGGGGATTATGGCTGACAAAGTTCGCAGATGACTGCAAACTGGGGACCATAATCGAATCTCCAGCTGACACAAGCATCCTCCAAAAGGGTCTCACAGAGATGGATGCTTGGTGCCAGAGCCATGGCCTCAAGCTAAATGCTAAAAAGTGCATAGTCATCCCCTTTGGGAAAAACAAGGTGCCCACAAATTACCACATAGGTGGTAATCCATTAAATCTGGAAGAAGTAATTAGAGATTTGGGGACCAACGTAGATAGTAATCTCTCCTTTGATAATCACATTGCCAAAGTGGTGAGAAAGATCTTCTATATAGCCCACCTTATCATGAAAGGGTTCGCATCTAGATCAAGAGAGGTCATTGTGCCCCTCTACTCATCACTCATCAGGCCCATAATTGAATACAATGCCCCTTTTGAGATGTACCTTACCCGACACCTGCAGCAACTTGAGAGACCCCAAAAGTACCTCACCAAGAGGATCATGGGCTACAAACAGATGTCCTATGCAGCTCGACTAAAGAAACTCCAGCTCTACTCAGTTAATTACCGCCTACTCAGAGGCGATCTGTGCCTGACGTACAAAGCCATGTCAAACCCAGAATTAATGGACATGCTCCACCTCAAAAAATCAAAGTCCCTTAGAGCTACACGCTCCAGGGACTTAAACCTCAGCACAAAAATAAATAGGACATGCTGGAGGGACAGATTCATTTCCCAGAGCCTCCCATCACTCTGGAATAGAATCCCAATTCATGTTAGACATAGCCCCTCGCTGACCCTCTTCAAGCGAAATCTGGACGCGTGGATGGGAAATCACAAATTCACCCCTGGGATCTCTTCTGTGTCCCTACTAGACAGAGGCACAGTAAACTAATCTTAAAAGGGTACCTTCTGTGACCTACTTTACGGAGGCACAGTGGGCTAATCTAATAGGGAGGCGGAAGCCAAATACACTCTGGCTAGGTTTATAAATGCCCTAGGGCAGATAGCCTAGTATCTACCTATGAACCTAAGCCATTCTAGTATTATTGTCAAGAAAATCCTGTGGACAGAAACAGCCATGTCAGAATGGCACCAGGAGATGAATCCCTCAGGTCTGAAGGTGCCCAGCATACTGCCAGAGAAAAGCGGAGACAGAATGAGTAGTGCTAGAGGTTATGTTGCAAATGGAAGCTGGAAGGATGCCCAGAAATGAAGGAACGACTACTGCAAAGACCTATACACCACTGGAACTCTGAATGCAGCTATGAGTCGAGGTAAACTTGATGTGTTTAAGGTGAGATGGTAAGAGAAAAACCTTGAAATGTTATGAGTTGGTGAAATAAAATGCGCTAGATGATGGTTCATTTTACTTCAAGTAATCATCAGATCTACTGTGGTTAAGAATCTTACAGAAAAAATGGAGTAGTCCTCATAATCAATAAAAGGGTGTCAAAAGTGGTGTTGACTTACATCCCCAAAATGCTAAAATGAAATCCATCAAACTTCAGGGCAAACCATTCAACATTTTATGATAATTTTCTGCTCTAGCTACAGATACAGAAGAAGAGGAAGTCAGTTATATGAAGATCTGCAACACCTTTTGGAAATAACACAAAGGTATTACGTTCATCGTGGTGATTAGACTTCTAAAATTGGTAGGCAAGAACAAGAGAAATTATGTATAGTTACACTCAACAGCCTGAAAGACTGCTTTATAAATGGATTTCACCAGATGATCAATACCAAAATCAGATTGACTATGTATATTTCGGTCTGAGAAGGAAGAATTCTATATGATTAGCAAAAACAAGACCAGAAGATGGCTGTGACTCAAACTGTCAGATTTTTATCACAAAGTTTAGAATTAAATTCAGGAAAATAAGAAAAGACTCCAGGCAACTAGATATGAGCTCAACAATATTCCAAATTAATATGTAGTGGAGGGAACAGATGTAATGATTTAGACCAGGTAGACAGAATATCTGAAGAACTATGGACATAAGTTTGTGATATTGTGCAGGAGGTGGCAATAGAACATGTTTGAACTAGAGAGAAGATTAAGAAGGTAACTTGGATGCATTAGAAGTGGCCAGAAAAAGTAGTAGCACTTAAGGCAATGGAGGTTGGGAAAATATCAAACGGTATGCAGAGATTCAGAGAACAGCAAGATGAGATAAGAAGACATATTTAAGAGAGTAATGCAGAGGACTGGGAAAAGAAAGCCGAATGAAGACGACTAATGATATTAAGGGAACCTTTGAGGTAAAATTGGACAAGAAAAAGCAAAAATGGGAAGGACCTAGTAGAACCAGAAGATATTATCATAGGAGGTTACTAAACTATCAACCCGGAGGTGATTTCAAGCCTAGCCATTTCATCCCAATGTAATACCATAGATACTCTAGTTACCACCCAGGGTTGTATTTATTAATGACTACCCATGTCCAGGAGGGTTGTGGATGCTATCCCCAGTAAGAATTTATGGTGTTCCATCCACTCATCCAGGTTCCTTTTGAACAGTGTCATAGAGGAGCTTTGCTTCACATGAATTGGCAGCCTATTCCAAAGACACGGCATTTGTCAGGAGACAAATCTGTCCCTGCAGTATGTCCTGTTCCAGTCCCAGGCCATATTTAGATCCCTGGAATAGGTAGCTGTCCCCTTTGATTTATGGACGTGCAGTAAATTCATTAGATTAGGGTCGGAGATTATTCTGTAGGCCAAGCATAAGTCTCCCCTAAGAAGTCTATATGATTCTGAGTATAGTGACAAGGACTTTAGCCAGTCTGTGAAAGGCACGTGCTGGAGTCCCTTGATCTTCTTAGTTAGAAACATTTGAGGTCTCTCCGATAGCTGCAGATGCTTGCTGAAAGGGGTTTTATACTCAATTATGGGCCTGATTAGTGATCAGTATAGAGAGGTTATAACCTCATTTGCTCTAGAAGTGATGCCTTTGCTAATTAAGTGTGCTACATAGAAAGCCTAACTTAATTCTGTAGACACATGGTGATCAAAGTTAAGGTCACAGTCTACTTGTGATTGCAGATCTCTTACCACTTCGTAGGTAGATTATTAAGAAGAGATGGCAGGAATATAAAGAAAAGCTATGTAACAAGGTCCCCTAACATCCCTTATGCATACAATCATATCTTCATTGATCAAGAGCCAGGCATCCAAGAGAGTAAAGTTATATGTGATCTAGTAAGTTAAAAAGTGATGGAATTTCAGCAGACTTGTTTAAAATCATGCAAAATGTTTCCGTTGCAGTGTTGCTTGGAATTTTTTGCAAATTTAGAAAACACAATAAAGGCTAAAGGGTGCTAAATGATAAAACAACTGTACTTGTTTCACATGTCAACAAGGTAATGCTCATGATTCTGCAAGCCAGAAACCATCCGGCAATATGAAGATCAAGAGCTGCCAGATGCACAGTTTAATTTTAGAATGGGCAAAGGCAGCAAAGCTCAAATCTCCATCACCTGTTGGATAATACAGAAAGCAAGAAAGTTCCAGAAAAGTATTTAACATCTGTTTTATTGACTACTCTAAAGCTCTGGCTATGTGGACCCTTACAAACTGTGACAAATTCTTAGAGAAATGCAAATACTAGATCAGCGTATGTGCCCCATGAAATCTGCATGCAGAAGATGAAGCAGCAGTTAGAACTAAATATGAAATAACTGACTTTCAAGATTGTGGAGATAGTGCCGCAAGATCATGTTTTCTCTACTTATTTAATTTATACTATGAATGTGTCATGCAAAATGCTGTTAGACAAATCAGATTCTGGAAACAACATTAGCAGGAGAAATATTAGCAACCTCATATATCAATGATACTATGCTGTAGGCTGAAAACGAGAAGAGCTGAAGAGACAGTTGATGAAGGTCAAGGTAGAAAGTGCAAAAGTTGGCTTGGTGGTGCTCAGGATCCTAAAACTGAAATTCTTATCTAGCCCTACTATACTTTTTGTAAATTGATGGCAAGGAAGTAGTGTCCCTGGCACATTTTTATTTTCTGGGGCTTAATGATCACTGCAGATGTTGATAATAGTCTTGAAATTAAGAGGTGCTTGTTCTGTGAAAAGAAAGGTATGGAAATGATTTTAAAGAGCAAAGACATTGCATTGTCAGCAGAGGTCTGTATAATCAAAATTATTGTTGTCTCATTAATAACATATGGCTGTGAGAGTAGGTCTGTTAAGAAATGATGTGTGATAGAAAGTCAATGCTTTTTAACTTTAGTTTTGTTGAGGATGTCACAAAAGGAAATATTGCCAGCCCAGCTATCTAGAATTTTGTAAATAATTGTATGTCAAAAAAAGACAAAAGCTAGTAAAACAAACAAAAGAGGCATCCGGCCGAGGAAGACTTCAAAAAGTTTATTTAGGTTTTCGTCGGTAGTATATCCTTGACTTCCTCAGAATTTTATTCTGAGGAAGTCAGGGGTATACTACTGATGAAAGCACTAAATAAACTTTTTGAAGTCTTCCTCGGCCATATGCCTCCTTCATTTATTTGTTTTACTAAATAATTATATGTCATTTGTGAATATTAGTATGATTTATATAGAAATGTAACAAAAGGAGATACTGTCAGACCAGCTATCTGTAATTTTGTAAGTGGTTGTGTGTCATTTGTGAATATCAACATGATTCATATGCATGTGTTACAAAGGTATTAGAACTGTATGTCACATTGTATAGACATGTGCTGAAGAAGAGATATTTTTATACACTATTGTAACAGGGGAGGCTGAAACACAGGAGATTAACTTGCAAAACTTAAGAATAGTTGAGATTGAAGTACTTTATTGCTGGGCAATAAACAAGAGATATCTTTTATTTTCAGTCAACAGAAAACAGGATGTCTACACTAGGGGACTCCATGTTGCCTTGAAAGAGAGAGAAATTACTAGGCTTGAGATGTAGAATTATTTTATTGTTTTAGGACTTTCAGGATCTGCAGACATCTGTGGAAAAGCCTTTGTTTATATATTTTCACAGGTAGATACTAAATGCTACCTCAATGGTTGGTTTTGAGCCTGGGAACTGAAGTCAGATGACAAAAGGTGATGTCATGCTGCTAGGTACCCAGCAGTAATATTTGATATTAATTTAATAACTCTCTGAGAGAGAGAGAGAGAGAGAGAGTGCATTTTGTACTTTGTCTTTGACATGGCAGCATCAGCTGGAAACACCCACTCACCACATCTGCACTTGCCTTGCTGTAAGTAAGTTAACTAGCATACAGTAATTTCTTTCAGATTCAGTAAGGAACATAGTAAAGATTAGTTTAGATGTTTTCTGTATTTATTTGAGACTGTCCTGCAATGTTGTTTTAAATATTACCTGTGATTTTGAACTCTGAAGTCACTGTGAATGCATATTTAATATTGTCTTGTTCTTTTGATATTAATTATTAAATATATTTAAACCTTTGAGTTGCAGCTGTTCCATCTAGAGATATTTAAGCTCTTAAAGTACTTGCATATCTAGTTGGTGACACTGTGCAGGCCACTCCTAATCACCTTGCTCTTGGTCAAACTACCATTTGGATTAATAGCAACATTATACAGCAGGATTGGCCACCCTTTGCTAAGGGCCTTAAAGTAGCTGATAAGTAGTGGCTGGTGGCAGCAAAAACTACCTTATAGTCTGGGTAGAAGGGGGCATAGCTAGTAAATCTGTGCCAGCCTTTGCCAGATGTGTGTGTGTGTGTGTGCCTGTGTGTGTGTCAGCTACTTGGGTAGGGACACGAAGCACTGGTTGGACAGAGAGGGTGCTGGAGATCTCAACCCTATAGCTCTGCTAGTGGGGATCTGGAGAAAGAAGGAGAAACCAGCCACAGACTGATTGTGGTCCCTGTGTGCTCTTAAGGGAAATTGCACTTTACTATGTGTGCACTTGTCATCCTCCCAGTGTGTACATCCCCCACTGCTGCCAGTGGTGAGGATTTAGCCTCCTTGTTTACTGGGCCAGTGGTGGGGTGTCACAGAGGACATTTGACAGTTCTGAAGATTAGAAGAATATACAATCAGTCAATACTTAAGGAAATAAACCCAGACTGTCCACTGGAAGGGTTGATAGTGAAACTAACATTCCAATAATGTAGTGCAAATATAGCATTCACTAAAAATTCACTGATGGTGCGAAAGACTGAAGGCAAGAAAGAGCAGCAGAAGCTAAGATGGGCTAGATAGCAGTACTGAAGCGAAGTATATGAATTTGTAAGAACTTAAAAGAAGCAGTTGTTGGCATGCAGACTTAGGGTGCTACAGACCTTGAGATCATAAATAGTTGTAGCTGACTAAATAACAACGCAATGAATATTGTATTACTTTGTTGTATTCCTAAAGGTATCATTGTTATACTTTTATATTTCAGTGCTCACCAGTTGTATGCACACTTCCAGTAACGAATATGTTACAACTGTGCTTAGTTGTATTGTTGTACCCTTAATCACTTCTTGCAGTGTTTTATATTGTTTTCCCTTTATCTCTGATATGTTGAAATAATTACAGTTATATTTCATGCAATGAAATCTTCAAGTCTTTGTTTTGAAGCATACCATGGGCTAATCCAGTCCCCGATTTATCTGAAAAATAAATTAATCAAGTTAGTTTATTTATCATTTGTTTTCACATGAAGTAACATTAAATTCCATAATTTTCAAACACTTGATAGTTATGTTTCAGGTGAATTGTGGAAATTGGAAAGGTGGATATTTATCTGTCAGGTAAAATGTGGAAGTTAAATTAACTTAGCAGCAGACTTGTAATAAACCTTTTCCCTCTAAATTACCTGTTAAAACCATTTCTCAGCTCATTACTAAGTCAGGTAATGCTACGTCATCTAGTTAAAAACATGCTGGTATGTTCAAATGCAGCTGTCACAGAAACTAGACAAATAACTGCAAAGTAAAAAAAAAAAAGGTTATTAACCTAGATAAAGTGACATTCTGAAAGAGAATAAATATGCAAGAAAATGTGCCCTACAGCTTAAAACATGCAAATGCGTGCAACAGGAAAATATAAGCTTATTAATTTATTTACAACTGTTACTATGTTCAAATATTATGTCATTTCATTTTAAACCAGGTACACAGAGTAAACATTAACTGCCCCATAACCATGTGTTCCATTACAGAAAATAGTAATATTCAACATAGATATCCACTATATAAGTTGTGTGTGAAGTTATATAACACCAGATGGAACTACTTGCTTACAGTGAACCATTATGACAGCTCACAGTAATCGAACACACACACACACACACACACAGTAATTAAATGAATAGTGTATCCTAGCACTGAGATAAATACCCAGGACTGTCTGTATAGCTCAGGTTGCTTTTTGCTTTCTCCATAATACTTCTCATGTTTTACATAGTCATTTTACAGTTTATCAGTTTTTACATAGTCATTTTACAGTTTATCAGTTTTTACATAGTCATTTTACAGTTTATCAGTTTAGACTTTATGCTGGTGTATATTAATGTTACAAATCACTTTAAATATTCTAAAGGGAGAAGCTTCAGAAGCATCATATGGAATGGATAAGTTATCTAGCATAACACACCATAACATTAAACCAGTTTGTGTAATCCACCTCCTTCAAACTATTCACAGAATAGTTTTGTCAGGCAAGCAATCTGATGAAGGGAACACTTATTGTATATACATTGACAGGAGTTTAAGACAGTGTTTAAATTAGCCTTACTGAAATATTTTAATGTACTGATAGTGAGGAGAAAGCCATAACAGGTAGAGAACCTAAGAACGAATAAGAGAATGAGTATCCTGCATATGATTATTAAAAATAAAATGATGGTTCCCATCTTGTATGTCAGCAGATATACCATATCAGATGTGGCCTTACCTGTAGCAGATGTTTTGAGTTGTCTACCTTTAAGGTAGAATATTATGCTCAGCGTATCCTGGGTAAGCCATGGCAGGTTTTTGCATATCCTAAACATGATTGACATTTAACAGTGTAGACTCTGAGAAGACAATTGAAGAACCTTTAAAGACCACTATAGCCAAAAATTGAAACCAAAGTATATTTTTATCTTGTGAAATTCTACACAATCCCAGCATACCTGTAGCACAACTATGTGTTACTAATTTTAATTTTGTTTAAACACTGCTGATGTGATCCCCACCCCCACCTGGAAAGCTACTTGTCATCCAGCTGAGTGGCTTAGTGGGCTAATGCACTATGCTGTAGTTGACAGGGCCCTATTTTTGAAACTTGGCAGGGGCTGAATATTTTTATGGGTGTGAAGTTGGTGTAATGGTTAAGGCATTTACCGTACAAGACACAAGGTGCAGGGATTAATTCTTACATTGGGTAATTGGCTAGGCTTAAAATGTCCCACAAGGGCAGTTAGCCTAGTACTAATCTATGAACCTATGACCCTATAATGCATTGGAGGGCATATGTAATGTGATTAATTCACCCTAGTCTATCCTGTCGCATCACATTTCCATTCGCTTAGACTGGAACTAGTGATAAATACTGAAAAGTCTGAAGGTCTTCATTGAAAGTGTTAGTGACTGCTTTACAAGGATTCTTATTCCCTACACATTTGTCACTCATTCTGTATGAAGTGTGAACATACAGCTGAGAAAATATAGCCTTTTCAAAAAGTGGAATTTTTTTGAGTTTAAGTTCCTGTCTGAGTTACTCCTCACACCTAACCTTCTTCAGTCAGATTCATATCTCTTTCATGTATAGTTCAGCTAATTGTACAAGTAAATACCTTTTAATTTTATTCATTAACACACTATCTAAATATTCTTTATGCATATTCTATAAAACCTTCTCAAAAAGTGGCTTTTTCTTAGGTATTAAGTTACTTTTTTGAATGCAACATCTTTTAAAACATAAAATAAATGCAGTGAAGTTAAAGCATGGCTTGGTAAGGTAAGTTATTTCTAACATTGCAGTTAAGCTCTTCTGTATTACTTAGTTCTCTTATGGCATGCAGCACATTGTACCAGTACAACAGAAAGGAGTGAAACTTGAGCTGAATTTTTTCAGGCCTTGTTTTACTGCGCTTTAGAGAATAAGGAAAGTCCTGAAACGTGTCATCTGTACAACATGCTATACCAGAGCTGCCAGATCTGACAAATTATCTAGTACACCATTAAAAAATGTTACTCTGTTTAATTTTTTTAACATAGTTGTATAAAAGTTATTTGGTAACTTACATAATTAAAATGTACATTCACTGGAAGTAATTACATTGCATTTCTGTTTTCATTTCAGTACCGTGGCATCAACATTCCAGGATTTAAGCACTATATTGCTTGTTCTATGTTCATATGTGTTTGTATATTTGTAGTACAGATGCTGGTAACAAGCAGAAAAGAGTAAGTAAAGTAAACTTATTTCCTACTTTATGCTTTTGTTAACTGCTGTATGTTGTACATTAAAGCCATGCATCTTACTGTCATACATGTAACATTTACACCAGAACAATATTTGTCAGAGGCTAAGGATTTGTTTTGCAATCCATCAAGCTGTCTTTTAACAACAAAAAGTTTCCACTAATTGTTCTATACATTCCTCTGAGATTGTTTGTTTTGTTGACTATGGAACAAGAGAATATTGTTAAACATGGTGAATTACAGGAGTCTTTTATCAATTTAATAAAGAACAAAGCATATCTTATTTTGTCAGTCCTCTTACAGCAGATTATACCTTGAGGCCTTCGTTTCTGAAAAACATGCAGTCACTTGATCCAACTTTCAACATGTCAGTGGCTCCAAAAGTACTACTGTTGTTGTTGAGTTGGTATATATACATTCTGGGCTCCCCCCCCCCCCTGCAAAATACAAGTTTAACGGAGAAGACTGATATTCAGCATTTGCTCTTTTCCTATATTTTCTGACTTTTTTTGATATGTCAAAACTTGGCAGTCTAATTATCAACATTTCAATAGGGGCTGTAGAAAGCATTGTTGGTTTCCCTGCTGATACAGATCATCCATTCTTCCCACCAAGGGGTGAGTTAGACCAGTACAAATACTCCCATAGCTGGGATATCAGGAAGGGCACAGAGCTCCTTTATGGCTGCATGAAAGACAGCTCTTTCCAGACCGCATTTGTTCTGATACTAGGTAAAATCCCTGTTTAAGGGAATGAATAGGCTGTGTTTGATTTTTCTTTATGGAGAGGGTCTTAATGGTTGGCAATACAGGAGAAAAAAAGCAATAAGACAAGAAAGAGAAAAATAGTCAAATGAGTATGTGTAACATTCATTTTGTGACTGAATACAGCTCAACTGGTTAAACAAAAATGATTGATGCCCCTTTAGGAGAACTAAAAAGGGCGGATGTAAACATAAACACCGAGGTGTCAACTTTAGAAACATTGTTACAAATGGTGGTACCAAAATAAATGTAGATCAGAATGTACTCAATATTTCTTCTGTACATTTGTCAAATGTTGAAACTGAATAATGGGCTATGGGTTACTTTGTACCTGAAAATATATTTGCACAAGATGTCATTTCTTTTTGTAGAACATTAAATCTTAGATTATATTTCAACCAACAGTCATCTGAAGACATGGATAACAATGACTTTAGATTTAGACCCTCTTCTTTTATGCCCCCCTTAATAAAAATGTTGCTATCTTTCAGTATCATCATTTGAAAGATTTACATTTTATGTATAACTCCAATAGCAAAAGAATTGGGATAATCTGACAGAACCACGACAGCAAGCTTTGCAAAGATTGAGTAAAAACAGAGTGTTCATTTTTAGCACAGCAGATAAGGGGAGAACAGTGGTTATTTGGAATTGGCATGTGTGTGATAGTAAGGCTCAAAGTCAACTTTCAGTCCTTCAATTTTATCAAAAGATATATTTAGACCCTACGCTAATATTTAAGAAAGACATTGACAACTTTTTGCAAACAGCATATTAGGAAGGTATTATTTCCAAGGAAACAGTATATCATCTGACTGTTCCAGATTCAACCAGGCAGACATTCTATATGTTACCCAAAACCCATAAGAATTTGGAGAACCCCCCCTGGCAAACCTATTGTTTCAGGTAGAGAGTCATTCAATGAACATCTTTTGGTTTATTTGACCAGATATCTCAGACCATTGTTTGGTATATGTACTCTCTTGGACTCGAGATACAACAGAATTTCTTAATATTGTGGAAAAAAATGCAGATTGAACAAGAGTGGCTATTATGCATCCTTGATGTATCGGCCCTGTATACTAGCATTCCCCATTGGGCAGGACTTTTGGCACTGGAATTTTGGCTGAATCGGGGTTCGTTATGTATCTCAAGAATCAGTACAGTTTTTGCTTTGTTTAACCAAGCATGTTTTGACCAAAAATGTCTTATTTTGGAGACAAGTGCTATTTACAGTTAAAGGGCACAGCCATGAGCCCCTCATTTGCACCAATCTATGCTGATCTTTTCATGGGTTATACTGAAGAACAGATTATATACAATCATTCCCATAACATATTCATGGATTCTCTGGACATTTGGTGGCAATATTTGGATGACTGCTGCTGGTCTGGAGATCAGATTCTGTCTGGATTACTTAAATGAGAACAAGCAGAGCATTCACCTTACGGTTAATTTCCATCATACTTGTATTCATTTTTTGGATGTACAAGTAACAGTGCAAAGTGCTGGGACTCTGTGAAGCTCTATTTTTAAAAAATATCCATAATTCAACACACTATTGCATGGTACTAGTTGTCATCCACAACATATCATTAATAATATTCCAAATTCACAATTTCTTATACTTTGGAGAATATGCTGCTCTTCAAATGAATTACAAAAACCTTATTTGTAGGTTTTGTAATGGGGGCTATCCACAACATGCAGTTAAAAATGTTCTTATATCTATAAATAAGGTTCATAGATCAACATTATTATAATACTAGGTTAGGAATAAGGTCAAACAGCCACTTAGGTTTGTTATCAGTTTTGGTAATAATACATCATTTTTTTTATGAATTTGGTTCACAAACATTGGGGTATTTGGCATATGTATGACAGGCGAAGGGAATTAATACTCCCAAAATGTCTTTCTTCATATAGGAAGGGGAAGACAATGGCAACTTGGTTTAATCATTGTAAAAAAACAGTGGACAAGGACAGGGGTATGAACCAAATGAGTTAAATGGTCGATCAGTAACTGGTTGATGTAATGGGATCCTATCTCGCCTACATTCATAACTGATGGGCTCGGAGCCGATCCATCGGCTCCAACTCGGCAACTAATACACTAGCACGAAGTCTCTCATTGGCTGGGCTACTCCCTATCCCAGGATGCACTACACCTGCTTCCCCAGATCTCGTTTGCCGCTTTACAAGCTGGACATGGTCTCGACTTGGCTGGAGCTAAGTGGTTCTTTTTACCTTTATTGGTCTTTGACCTTGGGGTTTTTTGTCATTACCTGGACAGGTCGGTCCAAGGCACATGGCAGATCCAGGAAACGCATTTGCATATCAATGTCCTGGAGATGAGAGCGGTACTATTGGTTCTCCAAGCTCTCCATCACGCTCTCCCACAAGGCCCAATTGCTATCCTATCCGACAACATGTCGGTGGTGTGGTACATAAACAAGCAAGGTGGAACCAGGTCTTACCCACTGTGCAGAGAAGCCATGAGACTTTGGCACTGGGTGGTAGCTATCAACCGCTTTCTAATGGCAATGCACATACTGGGGAAATCCAATGTGATTGCGGACAGATTAAGCAGGACCATTCTTTTACCCCACGAGTGGTCCCTCAACCAGGGAGTAACTGCGAAAATCTTCGACAGATGGGGTCTCCCTTGCTGCGACCTGTTTGCCAGCCCTCACAATGCGAAATGCAGGGAGTTCTTCACGCTGTTTCCTTCTCAGGGACAGATTCCCAGGGATGCTCTGACCCACATTTGGCCCCCCGGTCTTCTCTACGCCTTCCCTCCGTTTCCCCTCCTACCGAGGGTGATACAGAAGGCCATTTACCTGGAGAGCGAGATGATTTTGATTGCCCCGCACTGGCCTCGTCAAGTTTGGTTCCCTTTCCTACAGAGGCATGCGATAGAAGGTCCATGGTTTCTGGATCCGGTGCCAGACCTGCTGACTCATCAGTCAGGACGGCTTCACCTGTCTCTCAGGTCCTTGAAGTTGGCAGCATGGTTACTCCACTTCCATCCTTAGTCCGAGACAATGCTCTTTCTCCGGACGTGGTCCACATATTGTCTTCTTCTCATAAACCTTCCACTATCAAACTTTATTCCAGCAAATGGAAAAGGTTTGCCTTCTGGGCTCAGGAACGGGGTATAGACCCTCTCACTGCACCAGTATCGGAGGTTCTGAATTTTCTGGCCTCCCTTTTTCAGTTGGGCTCTTCAGTTTCTACCATTAAGGTTCAGCTAGCGGTGATCTCTAATTTTCATGCCTCATTTGAACCTTCATTGATGTCTCACAAACTTTGTAAGGCTTTTCTTAAAGGGGCGTGGCTCCATAGGCCTCCATTATCTCATCCTGTCCCCCCTTGGGACTTAAATATGGTTCTTGCTGCCCTAACTGCCCGTCCTTTCGAACCAGCTGCTACATGTGATTTAAAATTTCTATCTTGGAAAACGGCCTTTTTAGTGGCCATAACTTCTGCCAGGCGAGTTTCAGAACTTCAAGCTCTTTGTTCTGATCCTCCTTATTTGATTTTTCACAAGCATAGAGTTTCATTGAAATTAAACCCTGCATTTTTACCAAAGGTGGCCTCCTCTTTCTGTATTCAACAAACTATAGAACTCCCTGTTTTCTTCCCAGAATTCTCTAATAACGCAGAATATACCTTGCATCAATTGGACGTACATAGACAACTGCATTTTTACTTGAATAGAACCGCTCACACGTGGAAATCAAATCAATTGTTTGTTTCCTTTGCAATGAACAAATTGGGTCATCCAGTAACAAAAACCTCCATATCTAAATGGATTAAAGATTGTATCATTTTTATTTATTCACAGGCTAATAAAGAGCTTCCCTTTCCAGTCAAGGCTCATTCTACCAGGGCAATGGCTACTTCTGTAGCTTTTCACTCCAAGATATCAATAGATGATATTTGTGCTGCGGCAACCTGGAATTCTCCACACACTTTCATTTCTCATTACAAATTGGATGTGGTTTCTCGAGGCAGGGCTTCCTTTGGTTCCACAGTTCTCAGGAGTGTTTTCCAATGAGCCACCCGGGATTTAGGTGCTAGGGACGCTGTCCCATCAGTTATGAATGTAGGCGAGATAAGATCCCATTACATCTTTTAGTTATGTACTTACCATAACTTCGGATGTATGGGATCCATCTTGCCTACATTCATACGTACCCACCCTCCTTCCCCCTTCCATTCGGATTTAGAGGAGCTGTAGTCCCTTTTTGGTGATCTTTCTTGAAGAACTTTAGTTGGTTATAGTGACTACTAGTTTTTCTGTGTTTGCATGGATGTATGAAAGCGAACAAACAAGATCTAGGGAAGCAGGTGTAGTGCATCCTGGGATAGGGAGTAGCCCAGCCAATGAGAGACTTCGTGCTAGTGTATTAGTTGCCGAGTCGGAGCCGATGGATCGGCTCCGAGCCCATCAGTTATGAATGTAGGCGAGATGGATCCCATACATCCGAAGTTATGGTAAGTACATAACTAAAAGTTATCCTTGTGGACATGGCAGTTTTTGCAAGTTTATCAGGAAAGATAAACACTTTACATCTCAGAATACATCACAAGTTTTTGATATCTTGGTATTTGGAAATTGTAGTACTGACTGGGTAATATTTCTGGCAACATGCACTTATTCTGCATTTTATGTGGGGCAAATATCCTGTCCATTTAAATTCAGGATGTCAGAACACTTGAGTGATATCAGACGTGCCAAAACCACCAATGCTTTATATAAACAAACCATGAAGCATGCCTCAGCAAAATTTACTTTCATTATTATTGACAAAATATGTTCTAATAAGAATAAAAAGGTTGGATGGCATTCTTTGCTGAATTATAAAGAAAAAATATGGAACATTAAATTGGGTGCTTTATTTGAACCAGGCCTTAGTGAATATTTGTAACAACCAATAGAAGCAAAGGGTGATGTATTTAATGTGATTAGGATAATTGATGTTATTGCAATGAGGAAAGCTTAATGCCGAAACCAGTATGCCTTGTTTATAACAATTCACTTTTGGGGTGTTTTGTTTTGTTTTGTTTATGTCGCTAAATTTATGAGGATACATTGAATTGTATTGGATTACTATGTTATGTTATATATTTATTAAATAATGGAAAGCTGACTTAGAGCATGGGTCATTTGTGTTTTTTTTTTCTACTATTTGGTTTTTGACTTTTGGCCCAGCACCTATACATACTTGTCTGGGTATATGCATTTTAGTTTAAACAAAAATGATTGTCATAGTCTTTTGCCTGACAACTTCTTAAGTTGAATAGACTTTTTCCTGTGTCACACTGGAGTACTAGAAGTATAGGTCATTTATCACATGTGGTCATTATAACAGACCTATAAGTAGTACTTAAGAAAAGAGCCCCCAGAGATTGTACAGTCACAGGTAGAAGTATCCTTTTGACAGTTGTAATGGATCTAGAGCTATGAACTGTGAAAGGATTATTAATGGTCAGACGTTTATGGTCACGTCATTATACTTTTGACATCTGCTCAGTAATGTATAGCTGGACATGCTTCTGCAGTACATTTTCTATTGTAGAAGCTTAAGGAAATTTAAGGTGATACTGAAAGAGAATGTCAACAACATCAAAACAAATACAACTGAAGCTCTTTTTGTTTCCCAAGTTAATGCTATGCATTCTGAAGATGTAAATAATGTAAAAGGGACAATATTAAAAAAAATATCCACATAAAATGGAGGCTATTTCTGTTAATCAGTTTTTAACAAAGGAAGACATCCTTATTTTAAAATATAATGGGCAAGATTCTAAAAGACTTGTTCTCTGGGTAAGTAACTTAATCTCGTGTAAGTATACTCCAATTCCAAAAGACTGGCTATCAGCGTAAGTGACTTACTGTGATGTAAGGCCTGTCTGTAAAGCAGGCATACTCTGTGGACCAGATTCAGTTACAATGAGAGCAAGTCTTTTGTAATCTGGTACCCAATGTAAGCCTGTTATAGATAGGACTTCCAACGAGAGCAAGTATTTTGGAATCAGGACAGGCTTACACTGGAATACGTCACTTAAACTGAGAACAAGTTTTTTGTAATCATGCCCAATATCAGAAACCTGGAGGTGTAAACATAGGCCTATAACAGAGATGCCTTACCTAGATGACTGTTTTGTTGCATGCTGCTTTTAATTGCTGCTCTTGTTTTAATCAAATTGCACTCTTTAAGAAGGCTGAAACTTGATTACTAGTGAGTCTGGTGTTATTTTTTATATTTACTTCAGCACACTGCTTAATATGCATAAAAACAGCATTATTGAGACCTCCCATGGGTGCAGAACAAATATGTTTACTGATATGGTCTGTATATTCAGTGTACCTGTGACAAGCACTGTCCATGCTGTTGCATAAAAACAGGGTGAAGCCATTTTCTAAAAATGCAATACTAGATGCCTCACTGGCAGCCTAATAATTCAGATTAAAAGAGTTGTGTGTCATATTTTGTTAAAAGCTTTAAAAATGCAAAGGAACATGATCAGTACATGATGGAGACTTCAATGACTCTTACCTGATGGCCAGGCACCCTTTAGTAATTGTTTTTATTGTGAAGGCTGACTATAACTGTAAGAGACATTTGCTCCACTGACGAGTAATAGATGTTCTTGAGATTCAAAAGCAATTATTCCATGTTTTGACAACTGGCTGTTTTTCATGTAACAGGAAGTTGTATATTTGTTTAACTCAACTAAACAGTGAATTCCTATTATTTGGGTGTTTTCTAGCCTGTGTCATTTTTATATTATTGTTACAAAGCATGCCCTATTACATGACACCTGTGACATGAATATTAATTTTCCATATACTGTGCTTATGGTGAGATTTTGATTGACTTTCTCAAACAAGTGAACTGGTGATTTATTTATTTATTTTACTAGTTTCCCCGCCTTACATGACATGTTGGTCATATTTCCTTATCCCACATTATTTTAATGCTAAATATGATGTCCCTTTCAGTGGAAAGTGCCTGTAGCTTTGCCTCACAAGATAGTAGATCCTTTGCATTTTATCATTTTAGATTTGGTAGCAAGTTTCCCTGCATGGATACCTTAGCAGATATTCTGACAATATCAGAGCAAAAGGTGAAGGTAAGGGTGTGGTACAGTGGCTTAAACAGAGCACATTTGGAAAAGGCTAACTAACATAATAGAACAAAAAAGTAAATAAATAAAATTCCTGCTAATGTCCTCGAAGGTAAAATCAGGCTATCTAGGAAGGCCATCTAAGAAGGCAAGTTAGAGGCTCATGTGTAGTGTCCAGTTGTTTTGAAACCCAACATCCTTAAACAAGGCAAGTCATAGTGCCCAGAACAATGCATGCTTTGTTTCATAAAATACAAGCCCAAATATTTCCTTCTGATATTTTCAAATGGTGCATTAAACTGCACAGTGCAAGGCTGTTGGAATGAATAGAAATTGCAATGTCTTTAAGAATGAGTTATTAAAGCACTGAACAGATGAAGGAGAATAGTTGGACACTGACTGCAGAAATATGATTCTGATAAAACGTGTGCTTGAATTTTATAGATGCATTTTCTCGTATACAGGGATGTCACCTAACCCAATGAAAGTAAAAGCAGTGAATGTAATGATACCCCCTGCAATGCTAAAGAGGTAAGAAGCTTATTGGGTATGCTGATCTCAGCTCTACATTTGTAAATGATTTAGCACAATTACACCATCACTAAAAGAACTTCTGAAAAAGGAGGCACCATTTGTACTGTCAGAACATCATCAAAAAGTTCTGGAACAGTTAATGAAAAATCTGGGCTCAGAGACCATTGAAGCTTATTATGACACCAAGAGCAAAATAATAACTGAAATTTAACCCAGCTCAGTAGACCTGAGATCAGTCTTAAGTCAAGCATAAGGTAGCTACCAAAAGGCACCACATTATGCATAAATTCATAGATTGTTACTAGGCTAATGAACGGGGGGAGGGCCTTCTAAGCCTAGCCAAGTTTTCCTGAAAAAATAATGATGTCCTGTATCCAAAGACAACATTGACAAACAAGCATTTATAAGATACCTCTGTCCATAAGAGATGTGGGTGCCAGGCCCAGTGTAAATTTCCTATTCCCCATCCACTGGTCTAGGTTGTGCTTAAACTGGGTAATAGATGATTGCAGCTTCACATGAATGGCAAGCCTGTTCCATAGGAGGGGCAGTGTCTGGGACACACACCTCTCTCTCCAACATGTTCTGTTTAAGTCACAGACAAAATTCAGGTCCCTAGACCTGAGACTCATGTGAAGAAAACAGCCAGACTAAAATGAATGCTTATACTAAACTATGGACTTATAAAACACATTCATGCATATATACTTAATAAACATTTCACAGTAATCTTAGACTATAAACGCTTAGGGGCAATATCTCACAAAGTGAAATGTAAACCACCACTTGGAGTAGAGAAACAGCCTGTGAGACTGCAGCTTTACCATTTTAAGGAGCACTACAAAAATGAAAAAAAAAGCTGTGCAGACTATCTAGCCAGGCATTCTGCTATATCAACAGAAAAGGGGGAGACAGACTTGAAGTAGTTGATGAGTTTGTTGACATGATTCCTAAATGTATAAGTCTCTGGAACTTTAACACTGATGGAAGTAAGGCACAGACAGAGGAAGATTTGCTACTATAGAAAGTAAAATTTTGCTGTATTAATGCATAACATAAGAAGAATAAAGATGGGGCAACTCAGAAATAATACAAATTTATAAAAAGTACAAAGATGAGTGAAATCTTTCTCTTAAACAGGAAATATTTGTTGAAAGTGGCAAAACTAAGTATACAAAGAGAACTACAGAAAGGATAACTTAATCTAGCACATGAAGTCAACAGATGGGTTGTGAAAACTAAAACAAATGTCAGAAGAAAAATCCACTTCCATAACATGGATGAACCAATTGAAAGTGCCTAAAACTTGTTTGGCCAGAATAACATACAGTTTGAAAGAAGTATATATTTCTCTACATCTTTATTGCTAAAGGCAGCACTGACAGATGTCAGCATAGACTTTGATGGGCTAGTATATAGGAAAAACTATTTGTTGTGTTGGCAGATGGATATTTAATATTCCCACTTCTAAAGTCTGTCCTAACTATATCACCTCATGCTCTGATGCCTGTCCACATAATGTTTAGGATGCTAGTGACAGTAAGAAGTGAGAATGGCTCTCCCTTTAACAATCAAAGGAGGGAAAGCTAGTAGAAGTACCAAGTCTGACAGGTGACCTTAACTTTGGCCAAAATTCAGTGGAATATTAAGGCTGTTTGAAGCCAACATAAGTAAAGCCATAAGATTAGCAACAATGAAAAGTATGCCATGGAAGTAGTAGATAAGTTGTATGTTGAAGTATTGAAGTTTCATATGTCTTATGGCTGGGAACACTAACCCATCTGATGTTCAGGTATGAATATAGACACAAAACCCCTTAAGTGAGTAAATGTGGAGTGGCATCTGATGAAGCAGCAAAAGAGAAACCTTAACCAAAAATATGAATGAAGTAGTGTTCTCTTTTCAAAGAACAGGTCAGAAAATGCACATTCAAAAAGATAAAACTGTTTCGGTGAAAAGTGGAAGGTAAAAGGAATGTGCATCATTAAAAAAGTGAAATACAAAAACTTCGGACTCTCCACGTTATTAAAGTAAAACAATTTATTGAAAGAAATAAACTAAAGGTGAGCGCTTTCGCGTATCCTCTGATACGCTTCTTCAGACAATGTACAACTGAAAAGAGTCAAGGTTTTTATAGGAAGACATAGTTCAATTGTGCAATTAATTAATTAACTGATAATTCAATTATACTATTAAGTGTTCAGTTTCTTTGAAAATTTAAAGCAATACACTGGTATAAGGCTTGATGTAATATAATGAACATATTTTGATGTCCATTTAAAATCATCTAAAACTTACTATGCATATAACATCCTAATATATAACGTAATATATAATATAAAATTCATATTTGTTCAAAACCTTTCTTAGGACAAATTCTATTAGATGGTAAATATTATAAATATTATGAATATTAAATATTAAAAATGCATTCTGGCAGTTAATAACTTATTTAACTTATTTAAAAAACAGATCATAATAAGCATTAGAATACAAATATGAATATAAATATAAATACAAATATATTAAAACATTCATAAAATTCATAGACCTTAAGGAATATGTTTCAAAGGCAGCATTTTAAATACCATCAACAGTTCATGGACAAGTATGAACATTAAAATATTAGGAAGAAAAAATAAATGCTAAAAGCTGACTAATAAAACTAAAATATCATGTATAAAGTTACTATTTGCCACAAAATAAAAATACTATTTGTCACAAAATGAATCAGGCAGAAAATAAAATGAAAATGAACAATAATGAACAATAATGAAAAAATAATGAAAAAATAGATAGACTATCTACGTTTATTGAGAAAAGATCTTATTGTAATATAATTATTTAGGCCCGGGGGATAATGGCCTTTAAATCTGAGAATCCATTTCAATTCATTTAGTTCAATCAAATTTACATAATCACCACCTCTAGCATTCGCTTCCACTGTTTGTAATACCCTAAAAACAAACGAGTGTGATGGATTGGATATAATATGTTTTGCTAGGGCATTAAGCTCGTTCTTCTTTTTAATGTCGTACTGGTGGTTGTAAATCCTATTTCTCAATTTCCTTTTTGTGAGGCCTATATAAAACGCGGAACAGCATTCACAAGTGGCCAAATATATTAGGCCTGAAGTATCACAAGTGGCTCTGAATCTGGGTTTAAAAACATAGGAAAATTCAGGGTGTACAAAATCTTGTGATTTAGTAATAAACTTGCAATAATTACAATGCTGACAGGGATAGGTCCCCAAAGGGTGCCTTAACATTAATTGATCATTGCTAGTCAAATCAGGTCTGTCACACAATATATATTTCAGATTCTTGTTACTCCTATAAATTATATGTGGGTTTCTACCTACTACCTTTGATGTGGATTCATCTATCAATAAAACTTTCCAATTATTAAGTAATATTTTTCTAATGTTATGGAAATCATTAGTGTAAGTTGTGACAAAAGATACCTTCTCATTATTATGTGTGTCCTTTCTAAATATGGGAAAATAATTATTATCATTTAAAACAATGGGCTCTAGATTATCTTTAAATAAGATATTATTCCTAACATTCATTATTAAATTGTAGTCATAACCTCTTTCTAAAAACATATTTACCATATTATCTGCCTCTCTTCTTAAATCATGCTCATCAGGACAAATTTTACTTAATCTATTAAATTGGCTCTTCAATATCCCTTTAAAAATGTGTCGCGGATGCATGCTATCATACTTCAAAATTGTATTCTTCCAACATTTTTTCTTATATAGTGTAGATATTAGTCTCCCATTTCTAATGTTTAAACTAACGTCTAAAAAATTAACTGATAAGTATGATGTTTCAACTGAAAATCTGAGGAAGGTAGTTGTGGTTTCTAAATATTCTTTAAATAAAGTAAATTCTTCCATCGAACCATCCCATACAATTAAAATGTCATCAACAAAACGCCTATAAACTAGAACCTTAGTAAATAAAGTATGCTGAAAGACATAATTCAATTCCCAGTGATGCATGACTAAATTAGCATATGTGTTTGCACAGGGGGTACCCATGGCTACACCAGAGGTCTGTAGTTATAGGTCCCCCCTGAATGCAAACACATTATTGCTAAGAACCAATTCTAGTAGTTGACAAATTAAAATTGTCTTATTCTCATCTATTGTATGAGTATGTTGCAAAAGTTCTCGTATTGCTTCAATCCCATCATCATTGGGAATCGAAGTGAAGAGACTTTGCACGTCCATTGTAATAAGCAAATGCTTATCTTGTATGAAAACAAAGTCGAGTGAGTGCAAATAGTCTAGGAGCTGATATGTATCCTTAAGAATTGTAGGAATAACATCAACTAGGGGCCTTAAAGTGTTTTCTAAATAAATGGATATGTTTTCAGTAATCCATTTAGCTCCAGATACAATTGGGCGCATAGGTGGTGGCATAATTCCCTTATGCATCTTTGGTAGTCCTTTAATGGTAGGGACAACTGGAGTATCATTAGAAAAGAATTCATATAAACTGTTAGAAATCTGGTAACACATAAGCAAATCATAAAGATCTTCCTTAATAGTTTTAATTATTTGGTCTAACTTAACTGGACTAATTAGTGAATATGTGGTATCAGCATTCAACATTTCATTCATTAAAACATCATAATCAACTGTGTCAAACAATGCTATGCCTCCCCCTTTGTCTATCGGTCTGAAGGTCAAAGAATAATCATGGCTAAAATTATGTAGTGACTTCATAGTGTCACTTGACATATTAAAATACGTACATTTCTTTTTTTCATTGTAAAAATAGTGATAAAAATCAATTTCACAAAGTTTAACAAATGAGTCTACATGATATGGCATCGTTGGCACAAAAGAACTTTTCTTCTTATGGAGAGAGGGATTAGCAGCATTATCACCAACTGACTTCACTTCCTTTGAAAAGTACAATTTAAGTGTAACAGAACGAGCAAACAAACGTAAGTCTATTAAAACATCCGACAGTTTGCTCCCTTGTGAGGGAACAAAAGATAAGCCATTATTTAATAAATCAATGTCACTGGGGTTTAATTCATACCTGGACATGTTAAAATAAAGTGCTACTGCTGTTTTGGTCTTCTGTGTTGATACGCGCTTGCTTCGCCGGAAAATTTCCTTTTTCTGGTTTCCCAGCTGTTCTTTCTTTCCCTCGTGAACGATGGCTTTCTGATGGGTAAAGGTAAAAAAGCTGTATTGTCTTGTGGCTGGTGTTTACTAATGGCTCCTGCATTGTGCTGTAAAAGTTTAGCAGCTTGATGAAGCAGCAAAAGAGAAACCTTAACCAAAAATATGAATGAAGTAGTGTTCTCTTTTCAAAGAACAGGTCAGAAAATGCACATTCAAAAAGATAAAACTGTTTCGGTGAAAAGTGGAAGGTAAACGGAATGTGCATCATTGTTAACCAATGACCTTCCTGTACTCCTCACATCAGTGATAAATAAATAAATAATGAGCAGTTAGAGACATTGTTTGGCAAAACTTTGTTTCTACTTGAAATCCATTAGTGATGGACTATGATATTTGCTCCCAGTAGAGCTGGTAACATTTTGACCAGTAATGATCATTTTGCTTTGAGTTGTTCTAATTAGCATATACCACTGTCCAGATCCCCAAAAACACAAAGCTAGCATGTCTGAAAGAATTTATGTAACAATGTCCTTTTCAAGTTAATTATTACCTGCAGCATTGTGCGTGCGTGTGTGTGTGTGTGTGTGTGCATGTATGTGTGTGTGCGTGTGTGTGTGTGTATGTATGTATGTATGTATGTGCGCGTGTCTGTGAGAGAGAGAGATTACGATTGTGAAGGATTGTTCGGAATATTCTTTTGAAAGTTTCACTGCATTGCCTCTGAAGTAAAATACTTGACAGTTCTTAAAATCTGCATAAGATATATGTACCTTATATAAAGTTTTTTTTTTCCATTTTGGATCCCGCAGCCGATCAAGAGCTCGACCCAGGCCATCAGGTCTAATCATGTCCTGTATGCTAAGCAAACATCTTTTTAACTTCCATTTAAGTAACAAAATGTTGCTCATATTTTGTTGGCTTCTCCTTAAGCCTAAGGTTAGCCTTCCATACCATTCCTAGAGTGTTGAAAGTAGACAACCAGACTTTTCAGACTGCTCATAATATTTAAAAGCAGTAGTCTGTGGTCATCCTGTTTTAGTTAGATGAATTATATATCACTATCTGTGAAAATTCTGCATACTGCTGGTGCTAATCCAATACCTTTATGGCCTTAACAGCTTAACAGTAATCTAGTAGAAGCCACAAGGCTCGGAGAAAATGCTGTCCCTGCAAGCTTGGATCAGAAGTTTGAAGTCTTTGTGAAACTGAAATGTAACGGTTTTGAGCTAATTATTTTCACCATTGTCATAAAGCATAATGGATGATGGATGACACTTCTCCAACCCCCCAAGCAGGTAATAGAGCCTGATATCTCACATTCTTGTATTGCTTTTCTATGTACTTTGCTTCTGCACCTGCGACTGTCAAGGCATCTGTCGCTCTCCTATTTTGGACACAATCGAAGAGTCTTTGTGGGTTCTGTTCAAGCAGCTTTATTTTATACAAACATCACTACAGAAGTTTACTGACTATAACTTAATTAACTTGTATACAAACTAACAACTGCAACTTTGACAGCCATCCAACATTAATGTAGTATTTGAGCTTTTGCAAAATTGGATCAGTCTGAGTGTAATCTCTTAACTCATCAAGTCTAGTGGTGGAAAAATTGCGCACTGACATCACATCAAAGTCGAAATTCTCTGCATCAAGCTGTTCTGTCATATTTCTGGGCAATCTGGATAAGATATCAGCCAGACAGAGCAATTTGCCTTTTCGTGCAGACCATTTTGAAATTGTACTTTTGCAATTTAAGCATCATTCTTTGTAATTTTGCTGGAGTGGAATGCATAGGCTTTTTTAGAATAGTAACTAGAGATTGGTGGTCAGTTTCAATCTGAATACCTCGACCATAAATATAATCATGAAACTTGGCACATGCAAATATTATTGCCAAAAGCTCCTTCCCAATTTGAGCATACTGCATCTCAGTTTGGGTAAGTATTCTAGATGCAGAGGATACTGGTCTGCCCTCTTGAAGTATAACTGTGCCAAGACCAAATTATGAAGCATCACAGGAAAGAGTAACTGGTTTTAATGTAGGTGAGGTGGCAATTTTCTGCTTGAGGTCTTCACCTTCTGCTGCTGTTCCAACCATGACCATGCAACATTTATGTGCATTAGCTCTCTTAAAGGTGCTGTAAATTCACTAAAATCTGGTATAAACTTGCCCAAATAGTTGACCATGCCTAGAAAATGCTGTAGATCTTGTACATTATCTGGTGCTGACATCTCAAGAATAGCTGCTTGTTTGGTCGGGACTGGTCTCAAGCCTGTACTCGCAAACAAATGACCTAAGTATGTAACTTCTGGAAGTCTGAATTTACATTTCAGAGGATTGAGCTTCAAGTTTACTTCACATGCTCTGTCTAGAAATTTCTTGAGATTTCTGTCATGCTCTGCTTCACAACTGCCTCCAATCAATAAATCATCTACTATTATGGCACAAGAATAACCCGTAAAAATTTGCTCCATTGCACACTGAAATACTACACTTGCAGAATTTATTCCAAATGGCATCCTTAGGAATCTGTATCTGCCAAATGAAGTACCAAAAGTAGTTAGAAATGAGTATTTGTGATCAAGCATCACTTGCCAAAATGAACTTTTTGCATCCAAGACAGAAAAGACAGTGGCATTCAATATTAGAGCTGCAACTTCTTCGACTGTGCACATTGGATGATAGTCTCTTTAATGCTTTGTTCAGATCTCTTGGGTCAATACATATTCCAATTTCATCTGAGCCTTTTTTGTGAGCTGCTATCATGGGCAACACCCATTGTGTGTGCAAAGTGCAACTGTTTCATGAAATACAAAGTATAGCCATTTCGAAAGGTTTCTTGTGCTGGGTGTGTCTCTTCACAAAGTGCCACCATTACAGAGTGTTTCTTGCAATGTAAAGAGTTGCCTTGCAAGATGCCACTATTTTGGGGACATTTCAGTGTGCTGTGTACAGTTGTTTGCAAAGTGCAATTACTTTGAAATGTTATTGAGTTTTGGGCAAGAGATCTCCAGTTTGTTCGCATCATTTAGTTATTTGAAATGCCTTTTAAATGTTGATAAATGACTTTAGCAAAACGATATTACAAGAGTATTACAGTGCCCAAAAGTTTATTTCATTTGCATCATAAAATTGTTTGAGATGTTTCTTAAAATTATGGTAAATGGGTCTAGCATTGCAAAACAGTACTGCAAGAGTGTTAAAGTGCCCGAGAAGTTTATTTCGCAAAGTCCAGTTATTCAAAGGTACCACAAGTATGTTCTTTAGCATAGTTTTGAAAAGCACAAAAGGTATAAATTCAGAAGTACAAAGTCATTGGACAAAGTTAAAAATACTGGCATAAGTTTCTAGCATATCTGCAGGTGTCTGTTTGTGCTTATTCGCAAAATCCTTCACTGGGATGTGTTAATATGGCAGATAGATTTCCAAAGCCCCTACCACTTGTATTTGATCAGAATATTGCAGAAAATTGGAGAACATTTGAGTAAGAGTACAATATTTGTATACAAGCAGCTTATGCAGATAGAGATGCAGGCACCAGGGCATTCATTTTGCTACACCTAGCTGGGTCACAGGCCATAGAAAGAGAGCATTCATTTCTGTATGCACCTGCAGTATACGAAGGAGAAGGTGAAACCATCATATTGTTGTACAGGCTGAAGCAAAGGAAGACCCTGAATGTTTGAACTGCAAGTTCGGAGAAATGTGTAACCCCCAGACAAATATTACATTAGAGAGGCATTTGTTTTATACAAGGGATCAGAAACTAGGGGAAATATTTGCATCTTATGTGACTGACCTGAGAAACAAAGCTGAAACGTGTCAGTTTGGTGACTTAAAAGATGAGCTGATAAAGGACAGGCTTGTGTGTGGTATTAATTGTGCTGCTCTGGGAAAGATTTTACTTTGTGACAGTGATTTAACATTGAGCTAAGCCATAGAGATTTGTCAAATCCATGATGTGACAGAAAAACACACAAGTATGCTTGTGAGTGACAAGAGCATGGTTTCAGCATGCTCCAGAGCAAATGTAGATAGTATGCAACATGTGGCAAATAAAAGCAGGCCCAAGCACATGGCAGCTACAAGGTTTCCAGAGAAGGCATGTGGCTTTCCAGAAAGTTCTAAGAAAGGAGCACACTCCAGCTCAGTGCAGTACAAGCATGAATCAGCAAAACCCAAATATAGCTTTATTGTTAACTGTCACAATTGTGGTGCAAGTCATGAGTCTAAAAGAGAGAAGTGCTTAGCATTTGGTCAGCAATGTCACAAATGTAAGAAACGGAACCATTTCAAGAAGTTTTGTAGATCAAGTAAAGCTCACACAGTTGTAAAGGAAGGTCACACAAAAAAGCAAGTTGATCAGCTAGAGCTGAAGCAGTCAACTTTCTATGTAGATGGTGCATCAGTACTTGGTGAAAGAGTTGATGCAGTGAACTTATTAACAAGAAGTGAAGTATTTTGTACTGTCTGGATTAATAGAAGTTCCACAGAGCTCAAAGCCGGATTAATGGAAGTTCCACAGAGCTAAAGCAGACACTGGCTCAAAGTGTAATGTTATATCAGCAGACACATTTGCTAAAGTGAGAACTAACGAACAACTCAATTTGGCCAGTAGTGCAAGACTTGTTGCTTATGGAGGTGAAGAAATTTAAACCGAAGGTTCGGTGATGCTTTCATGTTGTTTGACCGAGAACTGTTACAACTTGTTATTCTCTGTAGTCTGAAGGCCAGTACAGTCTTTACTGGGTCTCAAAGATAGTTTGAGAATGAATCTGCTTTCTTTTGCTAAAGAAGTTCATCAGGTAAATGCATCTCCATGTTCTAATTTTTCTAAAGCCATTTTCTCAGAGTATGCTGATGTTTTCAATGGCAAGTTAGGCAAACTTCCAGTTGTGTATTCCATGAAAACAGACCCAGAGCATGGGTTCAGCATGCACACAATAAACTCTTTGAAATACATGCACAGTAATAAGCACACTCTGTAAGCACTTTTACTCACTTTGATACTAAGATACCCTTGCTACAATATGAAGCTGTAGTTATGCCAAAACGCATGCAGTCACCTTGCTTTATTTTTGCTTTATGTGCCCTTTTTGCCCTTATATTCGTTGCTTGTTTAAGCCCTTTTTATGCGCAACGTACTTTTCTTGTGCTCGTTTTACACTAAACATGCCCAGTTTTGCTTTACTGTAATTGTTTCATCAAGTACCTTTATTTTAAACATTTCATTTAGTTAACAAACTTTTTGTGTCTTCCACTTGCTTAATAATGCAGTTTGTGCCCTTGTAATGCCCCATTTTGTCTTTTCTATTAAATAA
This sequence comes from Protopterus annectens, assembly GCF_019279795.1. Taxonomy (NCBI): domain Eukaryota; kingdom Metazoa; phylum Chordata; order Ceratodontiformes; family Protopteridae; genus Protopterus; species Protopterus annectens. The sequence continues at coordinate 407,802,759 of NC_056742.1, read as the reverse complement.
ACCATTTTTTCTACTTCTCATTACCTTTGATACTTTTGTGGCTCTTTTTGTGCTCATTTCTCTGTTTTACTTTCACTGTTGCCTCTCCACCTCATGTCTGTGAATATTATTTTCTATGATCCCAGTTCTGACACCATATCGCTCTTCTACTTTGGACACAATAGAAGAGTCTTTGTGGGTTCTGTTCAAGCAGCTTTATTTTATACAAACATCACTACAGAAGTTTACTGACTATAACTTAAGGAACTTGTATACAAACTAACAACTGCGATCTTGCATGCTCTCTCTCTGGCCGCTCTGGCTGCTCTGTCAAAATGGCACTAGGGATTACACATGTCTGGAATTTATACATGCACGTACAGCCTTGACATGCTTCTTAAAGATACAGCACACACATCACTTGTACTCTGATCTACAGCATCCATTAAAGCCACTAAATCAGAGTTTGCTACCACATTGTGGTCTCTGATACAGACCCAACATGTTTTTTTAATTCATTTATCCTATAATTTTTCATGGTATATTTCATTTTTACAGTTTTTCTTTAATCCAATGCTTTTCTGCAGGTCTGTGTTCAGCCATCGAATGAAACTTCCATCAAACGGCTGAACATTGAACCCTATCCATTAAATGTATATTCAGAGAATGTTCATTTCATTGACTGAGAAAGTAACTAGTTTGCCACCACTTCCTCATGTGCCCCACCGCAGTATTTCAAACCCACACCCCCACTAAGTATATATACTAACTCCAAGACCAGATTACAGTGGGGAAAAAGGCAGATGGGGAAGTGGTGACCAACTGGTTACTTTCTCTGTTGATGATTGAACGTTCGATAGATAAGATTTGATGTTCAGCCATTCAATGGCAATTCCATTTGATGGCTGAACATAGACCCCTTTTCTGCATCCATATGATTTGTAGTCTTAACTACATAAGATAATTAGTTCTTACCTCTTTTCTGACCGGCCTTCAGGGTAGAGCACAATATAATTAGCTGGTAATTCTCTCTAATGAAGTGCAGATGTGGGTGCTGAGATGATTTGCTTGTGTACAGTGGGTGACGAGCATTATAAAAGTTGTGTGGCTTCAGCTTGGTATCTGAAGACAAGTGACAGTAACACACACAATGTCTCATGGTCACTCACTCTGTATGACTAGATGTTACTTAAGGCTCTGTTCACATCTGCCATGTTGCAAACATGGTCTGGAGCTGCTCCTTACTCTTGAGTGATATGCAAAGTTGCTATTACATGGTCTTGTGACACTTAAACTCTGTTATCCTTGTCTAATTTCAAGGTCTATCAAAGTGAAAGCCTGCTGACACCTGTACCTTGTACAAAATGTAACAGCAAGGCTGCTGACAGATCTTGAATTAACTAAACTAAAGCCAATTGCTAGCAAAGTGGAATAAAATGTGTCCTTTTATGATGCTGTACCTGACACAATAGGTTACTTATTACATTGTGTACTTCCACAGTTGAGAGTTTCCTGCATTCACAGGTATGCTTTTTTATCATGCCCATCCTGTTACACTGAAGTTAATTGTCCAGAATCAAAAGTAAGACAACCTTTCTGGAAGTTTTAAAAACAGTTATTTAGGTCTTTGTACTGTATATTGTTATTTATCTAAATACTTGAAATGCCTCCGTCTTTGTGCACCACTGCCACTGTTTACTGTAATGAGCTGTTTGCTGCAATGTTTTTGTATCTTGTTGTGTGCTGATGAGCTTTCGTTTCTTGAAAAATCTGTCAGCATCACCTATGAACCTGTCAAAAGAAGCAACATATTGAAATATACTCTTTTGCCTTGGTTTCTCCATTCTAAAAGGAATACTGCTAAAGAAAGGGTCTATATCATATGAGCGAATCGCACAAATTGCGAATGCTCATAATATTGAAAGTACTGGACCTTGAAGTGCTTTTTCTGAGATTGCGGTACAGTGAAGAATGGGATATTTGCCCTTTCCTCACTGTAGTTTGAGGTCCAGTATGTTCGATATTATGAGCATTTGCAATTTGTGCAATCCGCTCACATGATGTAGACCCCTAAAGAAATCATTCTAAACTATTTCTTCTGTACACTTTTTACCTATATCATGGACAAAGAAATTTGGATGCATTAGTATCATGAGGAAGTAGTACTCTGAGTAATGCTTTTCACTAGGATTGCAAAAGAGGATTTTAAATTACTTTCAGAACCTGCTGTGACAGAGTTGTGCTTCCCTGCGAGGTAGATGAGCTATACTCGAGCAGTGTTGGAAGGTCTGCATTCCTGACTTTTCACCCAAGGGTTAGTGTAAGTAGTATTAAACAACTACTGCACATGAAAATGTTTATCTCATGTCATTCAGTGACAAACATACTTTTACTCTTAAATTAGCAGGTGAATACATAGTCTAGCTACAAGAAGTGCTAATTACTGAGGACGTGAAGCATTTTGTCATAGATGCTGACCAAGAAAATGTTGCAGTATTTTGCAGAGGTCGAAATGAGTTAAACATTCTAACATAATTTATTTTTCTTTTCTTTCAGTTTTCAAAATTTAGGAATATCATATGGAGTAGCACTGTGCATTTTCGTAGTGATTATGTTTGCCTGCTTTGCTGGAGACATGTTGGTAAGTAAACTGAGCTGAATCAGTGTTTGAAGGTCATGTGTTTTGTAAAGACTTTTACTTTCTGTCTCATCCTACAGTGTCAGAAGAGACCAACAGCTACCTTCTCTTCAGCAGCGGGGATTGCATTGATTCTTCTTGTTAATAATCTGTACAGCAGAACTTGGGCGATTTGTTTATATCGGTTACATGAAAACTGCTGCATTATCGTACATATTGATTAAAACTTAGCTAAAAAATGCAATATACATGATTGAATAGTTTTTAATATTCTGTTGCCATTGGGCTAGCTAGAACCATTGCCCTCATTTTTGTGTCATAGTTAAGTTACGGCAGGATCTAGAATCTAATTGGTAGCCTGAAGTGGCAGGCCAATGTCCTGACTGGTGGAACAATTTACTCAGAACATCTGAAACTTGCATGCTGATGTACCACCTGAATTCTTCTAGATGGTAGTTAATCAGTGATGTTATGCTCTCCCACCATGTAGAAGATGACTATGCTAGAGATGAAAATGTCTTCCTTGCGTATGATGCAAGTAAATTTATTCATCTCTGTCAGTCAGTCTCATGCCAGAAGACCTTAGTACTGATTAGTTCAGCCCATCTCATCACTGACCTGGCTTACAATGTTTGTAATGTGTGCCTATTAAACATCAATTTCATTGTAAAATGTATAAAGTTCATTTTAACATTGTTTGACTTCACCATATGTAGTGTCTGCAATAGCAGTGAATGTATTAAATGATTTTGTGTCCTGCTGTTACATGACTCAGATCCATTAAAAAAAAAATAGGTTGGATTGATATAAACTCTAGATGTGAAGTTGTTCTATCTCGCAGTTTTGTTCTTACACGTGGATTCGGAGCCAATCCCTCGGCTTCGAGTTGGCCGCTTTTCAAGCTCAGACTCTCAGAGAAGCTTGAGACCTAGTGTATATCCCATGATGCTCTACTGTAAATCCTCAGATCTAGTTTGCCGCTGCAATGGATCTACAGCTCGTCAGAGGAAGTTCGGGCCAGTGACTTATTTTTTTCAATATTATTAGAAGTTTTTTCTGAATAATAGTATTATATATCATTAAAATTAGAAGTGTTATCTATAGTATTGGGCTATAGCCTGTTTGTTTAGCTCTAGTTAAAAATTTTTGAAGTAGTTCTATTCAGGGCTGATAGGCCTCTCTTATCTGTTTGGGCGTGACAGGGCTCTGTCACTTTTGTGTGTGTGTGTGCTCTCCTTTCTTCTTTGTATAATCTATAGGTATTTACTTATATATATACTTACATATATCCTGTAAGAAGTTAGTTCTTAGTTAAATTAGTGTTGTAGTAATATTTACACAGATATCTGTTTTGTTATTATACTTAAAATTCAGGGACCTGAATTTTTATTGCTAAATATGTCAGAGAAGCAAAAGTCAGGATTCAAAAGGTGTGGGTGCGGTCAAAAGATGTCTGTTACAGACAACCACTCCACCTGCGTGTACTGTTTGGGCTCTGTTCACCTACAAGAGGTGTGCTCTATCTGCCACTCCTTTAGCACCAGGGTTCTCTTGGAAAGGCGCAGGAAGCTGGTAGATAGGGGACTTCTGAAGCCTGATTTTCATGCTACTTTAGACAAAGCTGACCTCTCTTCCAAGGCTTCAAAGGGGTCGAAGTCTTCCAAGGGATCCTCGGAGCCCAAGTCACCGGCTCCAAGTTCCACTACTATGGTTCATGCATCGGCTCCACAGACCTTGGAGCCATGTATCGATCATCTACCTCGGAGCCCAGTTGTGGATCTGATATTGGAGACTCTTCAGTCTCCAATTCTTCAATCGATACCATCTTCGGCTCCTATGACCCATCCCTCGACGCATTCTTTGAGGCTTTCTGATGTGGACCTGGACCGAGTGGTTAAGAGGCTCTTAGAGAACCCGGCCCTGGCCAAAATGCTGTCTGCTTCAAGCCACTTGGCTTCAAAGCCTGAAACCCCAGCCATAATTTCTCCCCCTCCTCCTCCGAAGCCAATCAAGCTCTTGGAGCCAGGGCGGGCAGAACCGATGTTGGTAGAGCCCTCAGAGCCGAGGTTTGATCCCCCTCCCTTGGCTCCATCAACCTTGATCTCCTCTGTTCCAACCGGGGAGTCTCGGGGCTGACAATCCCTCATTGGCCCCTGGGTGGAGAGTCGAACCGATACCTCAGTTCCAACCCTTCCCCTCGGGGCTTCGGCACAGGTGGCTTCGGCTCCGTCCTCTGGATTGGAGTGGGGGGGTCTCGGCTCGGGGAGAGCTGCCGGCCTCTTTCGGAGCCAACAGACTTCTCGGACCGAGATTCTGGTGCCTTCGCTGCCATGAGGAAGGTCATGTCTGCTAAGACCACTACCTCCTCGGATCTGTCTTTCCCTCCCCTTAAAGGGCCTCGTTCTACCTCTTCCCCGCAGGTCCCCACCAAGCAGATCCAGGGCCTCGGATATCCCCATTGGGTGACCCCTCCACTCTAGGGACTTCACCGGACGCACACACCGATGAAGTACCTAGAAAGAGATTGTGCAAGAGGAGGCACTTGGATTCCCCACAGGAATCCCTGACATTGGATACTGACTTGGAGGAATCAGAAGGGTCCCCACAAGCCCCCTCAGAGGATGTCTCATTTGCAGACATTTTGGAGATCTTAAGACAGAGGGGTGATTGGCAGTCCCTTGCCCCTACTGAGGACAAGTCGGTCCTCCTGAAGGCCTTTGGATCTCAACCATCCACCTCCTGGGTTACCCCGCCCTTTGACGAATTGATGGAGCAGGTTGCTCGAAGGGCATGGGAGTCCCCTGACTCAGTGGAACCGGTCCCTCGGAGGCCCAACAAGTTTATTACTTCCCCTACTGACAAGGCTTTTCTTACAAAGGGAGTCCCGGTTGATGCCATGGTGGTGGCGGCAGCCACCAAGAAAGAGATTCGGAAACCTCTTCTTCTGTCCATGCTCCTAATAGGGATTCTAGGAAGATGGACAGGTATGAGAAATGCATATTTAGTTCTGCGGCATTTTCCATGAGGTCACTCAGCTACCTGACACATTTTACCCGCCTTCAACGAGCTCTCCTTAAAGAGCTGGGAGATACTCTCCAGGGTAACACAGCTGATGCAGTTTCTGAGAAGGTGACTGTGCAATTCAACACCCTCAATTCGATAGTAAACCCATCTATGCGACTCATTTCTTATGCTGCCGATGGATCGAGTAGGGCGGCAGGCTCAGCGATAGCTCTTCAGAGACAGTCCTGGATGTGCCTTTGCTCCTTTGCGGAAGTTTTCAAATCTTCCTTTGTCAGTACCCCATTCGATGGGTCCGCCTTATTCGGACCCAAAGTTAAGGAGACAATTACTAGGTGTGAACAAGAAGGAAAGACTCTGTCTGCTGTAGGAGTCTGTTTTTCCGCTCCAACTAGACTGTACCACAAAGGGCAACAAAGTGGAAAAATGTGCTTCCGAAAACCCCAAGGAGCTTTCCAAATCACACCTACTGATACCCCCTCTAAGGGCAGAGGAGGGGGCAGAAATGGAAGACGCCGTCCAAACGGCAGAGGCGGTCTGCAAAACCAGGGCGACAGGGAGCAGTTCTCTGGTAAGCCCTAGCAGCTTTCCTGAAAGAAGCCCGGCTGTCCTTCTCTGGAGGCAGTCGGGGGTCGCTTGGCTTTATACCCAAATGCCTGGCTAAACATTACAACAGATTCTTTGGTAAAAAGCATCATTGCCAGAGGTTACTACATTCCCTTTACAAAAATCCCCCCCTATGTATACAAGGATTCCAGACGTTCCACCCAGTCTGAGAAAGCTAGCAGCCATAGAAATCCGAAAACTGCTAGACAAAAGAGTCATCCAGCCAGTCCCGGCAGACCAAATAGGATCCGGAACTTACTCAAGGTTCTTTTTAGTTCCAAAGAAAACCGGGGACTGGAGGCCCATACTGGACCTCAGCAAACTCAACACCTTCATCAAGAAGGAAAAGTTCCAGATGGTCACGCTTCAATCGATTCTTCCGTTCTTAGCAACGGGTGATTGGATGTGCTCTATAGATCTCAAGGATGCGTACTACCACATCAAAATGGACAGATCATCCAGAAATCACCTGCATTTCCAGCTGGGGGCCTGTCATTACCAGTTCAGAGCCCTGCCCTTTGGTCTCACCACAGCCCCCAGGGTTTTCACCAAATGTATGGCAGTGGTCACGGCTCACCTGAGACATTTGGGATTCTGGGTGTTTCCATATCTGGATGACTGGCTCCTCACCGGCACCTCCAGGCATCAACTAATCCAAGCAAGAGACTACACCATAAGCCTTTGTCCCCAGTTGGGCATAACCTTAAACTTAGAAAAATCTGCGTTATCGCCCTCGCAGCATATTACATTTATAGGAGCAGAACTGGACACCGTCAGTTCAAGGATCAGGTTGCCTCAAGCAAGAATCGTATCTCTAAAAAGTCAATTATCCAGTCTGTTGGTCCAAAACAAAGCTCCTGCATCCCAGATACTGCAGCTGTTGGGCACAATGGCAGCTACACAGATAGCAGTCCCATTAGGGCGCATGCACATGTGTATACTCCAGTGGCTACTCTTTGCACAGTGGTCTTACCAATGACTGCCCATGTCACACGAGATCCGGTTAACGAATCTTTGCAAGAAGGATCTCAATTGGTGGTTGAACAGCGACCAAGTGATAATCGGACATCCCTTTGTTCTTCCCCAACCCACAGCCACAGTGACCACGGATGCTTCCCTGATAGGGTGGGGGGGGCTATTTCAGGGAAAGACTGTCCAAGGCACGTGGTCAAACATGGAATCACATTTGCATATAAATGTCCTAGAGCTGAGAGCGGTGTTCCTGGTGTTGCAACACTTTCACGGCTCTCTTCCTCCAGGTACAATTGCTATTCAGACAGACAACATGTCAGTAGTCTGGTACATCAACAAGCAAGCGGGAACCAGATCATATCCCTTATGCCGAGAGGCCCTAAGAATTTGGCAATGGGCTGTATCCATTCGATGCTTTCTGATAGCAATGCACATCCTGGGGTCATCCAACGTGATAGCGGACAAGCTAAGCAGGGCCATGCTGTTGCCTCACGAGTGGTCTCTCAAACAACAGGTGGCGGACAAGATTTTCCACAGATGGGGCCAGCCTTGCTGCGACCTATTTGCATCTCCGATGAATGCCAAATGCAGCAGCTACTTTGCCCTTTATCCCCCACTGGGGAGCAACCCGAGAGATGCGCTCGTACACAATTGGCCCCCGGGTCTCCTATATGCCTTCCCGCCAATTCCCCTAATTCCCAAATTCATACAGAAAGCCAAAAGTCTGGGAAGGACTGTGATTTTGATAGCCCCATCTTGGCATCGGCAGATTTGGTTCCCCTTCCTGCAGAAGTATCAAGTGGAAGAACCATGGATCCTGGACCCAGTGCCAGATGATCTGACTCATTCGTCAGGAGTTCTTCATCCCTCCTTCATCTCCCTAAAACTGACAGCTTGGCTGCTCCAATTCCCATATTAGCCAGGTCTCAAGATTTGTCTCCCGCGGTCCAACATATTATAGTTTCCTCTCATAAACTGTCTACCAGGAAGCTATATAATAGCAAATGGAAACAATTTATTCACTGGGCTTCTCATCATGACATTGACCCTTATGTGGCACCTATTCATACCATCTTAGAGTTCTTGTCTTCCTTGTTCCATGATGGCACAGCAGCTACCACCATTAGAGTTCAATTGGCAGCTATTTCCAATTTCCATGTAGGGTTTAACGGGTCTAACATCATGTCCCATAGACTATGTAAGGCATTCTTAAAAGGGACCCACCATCTCAGACCACCTATCAGACACCCTGTCTCTCCCTGGAATTTGAATCTGGTTTTATCCCAATTGATGCTCGCTCCCTTCGAACATGCCTCATCATGTCACTTAAAGTTTCTGTCTTGGAAAACTATATTTATGGTAGTCATTACATCTGCACATAGGGTCTCCGAACTCCAGGCCTTGTCCTCCAAGCCCCCATATTTGATTTTTCACCCTTATAGGGTCTCCCTCAGGACTAACCCTACCTTCCTTCCCAAGGTCTGTTCAGAGACTAACTTAAATCAGTCCATTGAGCTTCCAACCTTCTTTAGACACCATACCAACAGACTGGAATATATGTTACACAAGCTGGATGTACACAGACAATTGAGATTCTACCTGGATAGGACGAAGGATTTCAGACAATCTGATCAACTCTCTGTCTCTTACGCAGAGAGTAAGAAAGGTTTTGCAGTATCAAAAATCACATTATCCAAGTGGCTTTCTGACTGCATTAAATTAATTTATTCCTCCACTAATCAACCATTAACAACTAACGTTCAAGCCCATTCTACCCGGGCTGTTTTTACGTCATTAGCTCATGCAGCTCGTTTGCCCTTGGATACCATCTGTGCAGCCGCCACTTGGTCAAAACCTCACATGTTTATCACTCATTACAAACTGGACAGGCCCTCCAAGGACAGGGCTTCCTTTGGTTCCACTGTGCTCAGGAATGCTCTCCCGTGAGCCACCCAGGATTAAGGTGTTTGAGACGCTACCCACGTGTAAGAACAAAACAGCAAGATAGAACCACTTCATATAAAGAAGTTATGTCCTTACCATAACGTTCCATGTGAGTTGTTCATCTTGCCTTTTTTTTGTTACATTCCTGCCCACCTTCCCCCTCCGGTTGAGAAAGATGGTTGCCTTGGTGGATTGGTCGACTTTTGTCAGCCTGTCTTCTGGAACAGACTGTTTCTTCCTTCTGCAAACTTATAGCTACCTAGATAAGTAGGCACTATAGTTTTATTTCTTCCTGTAGGCTGTCTTGGTTGCAGCATACTAGATCTGGGGATTTACAGTAGAGCATCATGGGATATACACTAGGTCTCGAGCTTCTCTGAGAGTCTGAGCCTGAAAAGCGTCCGACTCGTAGCCGAGGGATCAGCTCCGAACCCACGTGTAAGAACAAAAAGGTGAGATGAACAACTCGCATGGAATGTTATGGTAAGGACATAACTTCTTTTTCTTAGGTTCTCATTCCTGGCATATTCTATAATATGTATTATTGTTAAAGATTTGATTACATCTTTTTGGTGGTAACATTATTGCAAAAGCACTTGATTTTATACCTCTTAACCTCCAGATGAGAGATTCAGGGACAGATGACCTTAAAACCAGGGACACATAATTAACATAATATATGTATATTCAAATAAGCACATTAGTTGGCACACCCACACATGTTCAAGCACACAAAGACATTGCATCATTTTAGATCATTTATTTATCAAAAAGAGTTATATACTTACAAAGACACACTCATATGGGATTATTCATATTTTCAGAGAACTGTATGAAATTCATCTAATACACACTCACTCACCCTCACACCCAAGAGAGTTCCAGTTTTATTTAGACAGGTGCTTAAACATTTGCAAATACATACTTAATATGAAAGTAGTACACACAGTAAGGCAATTCACATTTAGACTATTGGCTACAGCTCGACACATGTCATTTCCCCCGCTGTTATGTCAAACTAAATTGGATATTCAGATTCGGCCTCTCGGCAGGTGGAGTATATTTCTGCAGCTGATGCTGTGACATGTTCTTTGTTGTAACCAGCTGTTGCATGTCCTGCTGCTTCCGGCATGTTATTCGGCTGTTTCCTGCTACAGCACTCAGTGTCCTCGTTCATCTTTATTGCTAGTAAAGAATTTAATATTTTTGGACCAAGTGACCGTCTGAGTTCAGTTCTGATTTTGTAAGCCATGCTAAATGTTTTTTTCTGTTTCAGTCTTAGAGTGTGGCAAACAGAGGGCAGTTTGCATTAGTTTTTGGAAGGTTGGCAGATTTATTGCAGGGCTACCAAATACCATGGGACCCGTACTTTAGGAAATTAAATGTGTCTGATCCATATGACCACTCAGTGATCTGATACATTGAAAATTTGTCAGTCAGTTTGCAGTGCTCCACTCATGAATTGCAAAAACTGAGACGAGTGCCAATATCTGTAACAGTGTTGGAAGAAAGCTGTAGTTTCATAGCTGGATCTAAAATGATTGCCATCTTCGATCAAATGCGCTTGCCATGTTCTGCAGCAGAGGATGTCTGGTAGGGAATTTTTTTTTTTCATTTTGAATAGGACTGCAAAGTAAAACTGCTTGGTTGTCATGAAAAGTTGTTTTTGTTCTATTATTGTAGCCCTGATGGTGTCCATATTTTCATCCAAATAGGTTTCCGCATCCGGACCAATACAGATTTCATAGTCTTACATGATGTTCTCTTGCAGTTTAAGAAGTGAATCGATAGTAATTACACTGTCCAGAAACTACAGTTTGAGTATCCTACTAGCATGTGCATATAGTACCTTCTGCATATCTTTATGCAAGGTGAGCAGTTTACTTTCCATGCCGTGCAGGAACAGGAAAGCCACCTTTAATGTCATGGCTGTGTAGTGTCTCAGCTATGAGCTGCAGTCTAACAGACCATTATTCATAGGACATGTCAAGGCGAGCCACAAGGCAAGCATTCTTTTGATGAGTTTTGTCAAACTTACCCATCAGACTACCTGTTAATTTTGAAAGATTTAATCTCCATAAATAGTGCAAATTCTTTAAAATTCTGCTGACGCTGTGCACTGTTGGAAAAGTGACAGTAAATGTCGGATATTAATTTCTCCACAGGTACAGCCATTGCCTTTATACCTGATTTAATGCATAAACCTGCAATGTGGCATAAGCAGCCCACATTGAAAATATGGGGGTTAAGTCCTTTTAGTGTGCATAGCACAGAAATCCATTTAACAATCATAGATGCAGCGTTGTCCAAAGAATAAGCCACCATGTTGCTCAGAGGAACGTCAAACTTGCTCAGAGTCACCATTACACAGTCATAAATGGCTTGGCCAGTTCAACTGACACAAGCAGACATGTTGAATTCAACAACATTTTTACCACTACCATGGTAAAAAAATTACAAGCAGTTTATAATCCCCCATCTCTGTACTCTGATCAAAGTACAAACAGTATGACAAGTTTTGATACACTTTTGAAATATCCCACTGATAGTTTGGCTGCATTACATCCCTTACAATGCAAGCAGCCTTTGTTAGTCCACAGGTCTTTTTTTCACCACCTCTGTATCCCTACAGTACTCCTTCATGTACTTCAAGAAATGGTCATAAAGGGCAAGTTCCAAAACAAAACTGGAAAGCAGAACCAAGCTGGATAAAAACGGCACGGACTGTTTTATTCAAGGTAAGCGCTTTCAGCTAAGCAAATGCCCAGCCTTCATCAGACAAAAGTCACTCCACACAGCTCTATTTTTATATAAAAAAGTAGTTTACATTCATTAATCATTAATAAACCAATCACTGTCATGAATCAATTTAAAATGGTTACACCTATAATCATCATATTATAAAACCTTCCTTTCTTAATCTTAATGAATGTAATGTTAGAGTCATGAAACCAGATAAGGGTGGGGGTCTGGTTTTCATGGACGAATACGTGTATGAAAACAAAATGCTCATGCATTTACAATCTGATACATATTTGAGATCCAGTCTTAATGAAGTGCATGTAGCCTATAAGAAAATCAGGGGAGTGTTGGATGATCTCTTTCTAGAGGGTAGTATTGATTGTAACACCTTTCACTATTTGTCCATGCCAGCACCAAAGGTTCCTACCATTTTTGGCACACCCAAAATTCACAAAAATCTAATTGATCCCCCTTTAAGGCCCATAGTGGACGGACGGGGTTCTATTACTTATGCTTGTGCCAAGTATATTGATGGTATCCTTAAACCATATATCCAGGGGGGAACCTCATATCTGTAAAGATTCCTGGGATTTTTTGGAGAATTTTAATAAAATTGAATACCATTCGGATGTGATCTTTTTGGTGGTAGATGTTAAAGATCTTTATACAGTTATACCTCACCAATTAGGTATTGACTGGACAAGAAATTTCATGTTAGCTAAAAAAGCCACCAATATACAGATGTACCTAGTGGAAACTCTACTAGATGTAGTGTTATCAAACAACTTTCTGGTTTTTAAAGACCAGTTTTTTCTCCAAAATATAGGAATTGCCATGAGGTCACCCTGTGGGTATAGTTTTGCTAATAGCGTTATGGCGTTTTGGGAACGTAACTGGCTGTTCAATAGTGAACTGTACCAACAACATGTCACTTGGTATACTAGATACCAAGATGACATGTGTTTTATCTGGAAGGGCCCCCAAAATCTTATCCCTGAGTTTATTGACAATATTTCTGGAATGACTGACTTTTTAGAATTTACGTATTCCATAGGAGTTGATGAAATGAACTTTTTGGATGTTAAAATCTGTAAGGACAAAACTAATAATAAATTTAAGTCTTTAATTTACAGAAAGCCAACCCATTCAAATAGTTATCTCCATTTTTCTAGTTGTCACCCCTTCCATCAAAAAAGGAGTGTAGTGAAGGGGCAATTTATCAAGGCTGCCAGAATGATCTCAGATGACACTGATTTCATTGAGGAATGTGACAATATCAGTAAAATGCATCTGAGTAGAGGGTATCCTGACAGTCTTATTGTGGGGACATTGCAGGAAGTTCAGGGCAAAAGGACCACTGGGCATTTTAAGCCTTTGTTGGGTGGAGGTTTGATGGGTAGAGCTAATAATGACATCATGAATACGGATTCCCCTGTTCACCCTAGAATTAACTTTTTGTTCACATACAGTGTGGACTTTAAATTTATAAGGGAAGTAGTGGCTAAGAATTGGAGCATCATACTAGAAGACAGAGCTCTAGTTAAGGTTTTGGGTACATTTCCAAAATACACATATCGAAGGGGTATTAACCTCAAAAACCTTGTTGAAATGGTCGTAGATAAACCATAAGATAAAATAAAGGGTATGCGAAAATGTGGTATGTGCCCACAATGTAAATTTATTCACAATGATAAGAAAGTGTACATTAACAGGAAAAATTATTTTATCAAGGGTAATTACAACTGTGATACACAGGGAGTAATATATGTAGCTTTATGTGAGAAATGTCCTTCCTTCTATATAGGCAAAACAGAGAGAAAAATAAAGAAAAGAATTTATGAACACCTGTATGCCATAGGTAGGAAGGACCTCACAAATGCACTTGCTAGGCACATTTTATATTTCCCGGATCATTGTTTTGTATTTTGTGTGTTGCACCAGGTTAGAAATAATATAAGAGGAGGACCCTGGCAGTTGTATCTGGAAGAGCAAGAGTTATTTTGGCAAATTAGAACATGTGCTCATCTCCCCCCAGGGTTAAATGATTTTGCATCCATAAAGTGTGTGCTTAAACTTAAAGCTCTTCTTAGGTAAATGCTATTTGGCAATTTGTATAGCATTTTATAGCAACTTTAATGTGAGACAGCTTCTCTTTGAATAATATATTTAATTATTTTACTATCCTTAAGCATTCAGTTTTTTATGCTATTGAGTGTTTTTAATGTAGCTTGTAACTTTGTTGTATTATATACACTTTATATCTGTTTTTTGTATGAATAGGTGCTTCTTGAGTAAACATTTGTTTGACACTGACTAAAAAGATTAAGAAAGGAAGGTTTTATAATATGATGATTATAGGTGTAACCATTTTAAATTGATTCATGACAGTGATTGGTTTATTAACGATTAATGAATGTGAACTACTTTTTTATATAAAAATAGAGCTGTGTGGAGTGACTTTTGTCTGATGAAGGCTGGGCATTTGCTTAGCTGAAAGCGCTTACCTTGAATAAAACAGTCCGTGCCGTTTTTATCCAGCTTGGTTCTGCTTTCCAGTTTTGTTTTGGTTTTTGTTTTAAACAGTTTGAGTGCATAAAGGGCAAGTTACTTTCAGCAAGAAGACTTATAAAGGCTACTTCACCTCCAGTACTTTACAGTTGGTTTCTTGAGTGGCAAAAATTTCTGTCACCTTCCTTCCAGTCGAATGTTTTGTGCTCATCTTGTGCTTTTCAATATCCATGCATAACCCTAGATCATTCTTCCCTTTGTCCATCATTAATATTGGTAGCACATGTCTTGCAAAAGGCGTGTCTTGGACCACACCTAGTTTCGACTACCCAGTCTATATGACTTTCCAGCGACTTTGGAATGTACTCATTTGCTTCTTCTCAGAGGCAACATCTTTGGAGAAAAGAGAGACTAATTAGAAAAGCTTCATGGTAATTCACAAGTGTACTGTGAAGTATACTTACAGTAAAATGAAGCTTGTATGATGCCAAACAGTAATCAAAAAGTTTTACCCTTTTGAGTTACTGCACTACAACTATGTAAGAAAACTGGTTTTGCACCCCCTTCCATTATCACGTATACCATGCTGTTGTGTGATTCAGCCATTACTTTGCTTCTGAAGAAAATAATTGTAATGATTCAGATAAAGGATGTGAAACCGAGCAGGAAATTTCTGTAAACGTGTGTAACTCCATAAGACGATTTAATACATACTAACATAAATGGGCATAACATATGAATGAGCATTATTTCAAATAATTTATAACCCATCCTTAAAAGCTCATTATTGCAAATGTTTCTTAATGTATCCAAGAAAAATTTCATTTTTCAAATGATTCATAACGTATTCTAAAAAATGTTCATTATTGTAAATGATTCATAGTGCATCCAAGAAAAAGTTCATGCAAAGGAACATATTGCAAAACTGACAGATTATGGATATTATACCACACAGTTGTGGATTAATCATTGTTTAGCCAAATATTTTCAGAAAAATATAAAGCGTGTGACGATAAGTGACTGCAAAGTAAACATGAATGATTAGGGTAGACCATGGTAATGAGAAAATCTGACCATTCTGAGGAAGTCTGAGCGCTTGATATGCAGTACATCCTCATACCTTAAATTGCCATATTCAGATGACTGGCAACAAAGGCAATGGCATTTTTGGGGCACAAAAAGCCAAAATCACAGAGGGTCACATTTTTTCAGTTTTACTCTTAAATTGAGGGTAGTAGAAAAGGCTTTGCAGAAAAATGCATTTTCTGAAGGATGTATCAATACAAGTATTTACTCTTGTGCACTAACATAAGGTACAACTGCAATCACTTCCAAAAATACTCGTGGACGTATCATTACACTAAAACCTATATATATATATATATATATATATATATATATATCTATATATACACATATGCACACACATATCCATAGTACATATATGCCTAAGACGTGTATATGCATATGTTTATAATATACATGCTACAAAAGTAAAAGCAAACAAATGGCAATTAGCATTACCACATTCCCATGGCACCATAGCTACCACCTCTAATGTCTAAGCAAAACGCACCGCACAGTGACGATAGCATTACCACGTTCCCATGGCACCATAGCTACCACCTCTAATGTCCAAGCAAAACGCACTGCACAGTGACGACTCCCAGAGTTATACAATTTGGTAGACTCAAAATATTCATTAACTTTATAGAAAAAAAACGCAACTGTAACTAATATTTTTGAGACTGCGATTGTGTGAAAATAAACAACTGAAATGGAGCAAGTTTATAGACATATAGTCTCAAACCTGGAAGGGAATGCATTTCCACCACAGAAAACAAAAGACTGAACATTGTTACTGACAAAGAAATAAAGAAAAG
The DNA here is from genome assembly GCF_019279795.1 of Protopterus annectens. Lineage (NCBI taxonomy): Eukaryota > Metazoa > Chordata > Ceratodontiformes > Protopteridae > Protopterus > Protopterus annectens. Next base: position 407,786,466 of record NC_056742.1, on the reverse strand, counting down.
AATACGCGGTGTTCAAAGTAAAAGTAAGAAATGCCTCAGACATTTCCTCATTAAATGTTCATAAATCAACAAGCAGTGCAAACAAAAAAGCTGGTTTTCTACATTTCAAATCTTTTAAACAGAATAGAAGTACACCCAATATCTATAATTCCTGCACACTTTCCCCAAAACATTCAAAAAGGTAAAAAAAATAAATAAATTAGTTTTGAAACTGACCCCACTTGAAGCAAATTGTATAAATCTGCAAATCCCACAGCAAATACAGAAAACTAGTTCCAGGACTACAGCTTTATTAACAAATGCATTACTCGAAACATAGTAGCAAATGGATAAGACCAAAAATATGAAAAAATAAATCTGGACATTCTGGACAGTATGAAATATACCTCTTAACCTTGTGGTTGGGGGGCAGGGAATAATGGTCTAAACAAAGAGAGACAGATTTTAAATATTGCTCTTATAAGTTTAGAAAAATGCTAGTGACATGCTAGTGACATGCATTTTCTGAAGGATATCAAAGTTTTAAACTCAAATGTCTGTCATCATTCACTGACGTCATTCAGTGATTTGCTAAAAAAAAACACATTTTATGAGGAGCAAACCAAAAATATAAGGTATCTGGAGATGGTTGCATATACCTCTCAACCTGTTAGCACAACAAATCTGGGCAAATCATAAAATGGTGGGGGGGGGGGGCAAAGGCCCAAACATAGGGACAGATTTTAAATATTGCTGTATAAACTTGCAAAAATGCTAGAATAACAAGATATGTGGTAGCATGCATTTTCTGAAGGAAATGCAAGTCTGAACATCAGATGTCTCTCATTATTTAGTGACGTCAGTGATTTGCCAGAAAACACCACATTTTATGAAAATCTGGACAAAGTATGAAATAATGAGGGATCAAAGGCCCAATCATGGGCACATATTTTAAATATTAATCAGACAAACTTGGAAAAATGATACAGTGATAGGATATGTGTTAACATGCATTTTCGGAAGGATATGCAAGTCAGAAACTCAGATGTCTCTCATTATTTAGGACAGATTTTAAATATTGCTCCTATAAACTTACAAAAATGCTAGAATAACATATATATGTGTTCGAATGTATTTTCTGAAAGATATCAAAGTCTGAAGCCCAAATGTCTGTCAATATTTAATGACTGCAGTCCTCAGCATTTGCCCAAAAGCACAAATGTCAGCAAACTTAATGGTTGAACTACTGAAGTTCAGCAATCAGCAGGAATGAAGAATTAATTAAAATAAAAAAATAAAAAAGACCAAGAACAGAGAGCAAGCCTGAGACCTAATGTGCTAAAATATGCATGAATAGCCGTAGTTTCAAATCCAGTGCAAAGTAATTTGCGACGGCTCACTTCCAAAGTCCAAAATAAACAAAAACAGTCTCACTCGGGTTTCAGTAGAAACTGCAGTATGAATCCTTCCTTTAGAGCTTCTCGAGTCCTCCTCTGTCATTCTTGGAATTCAGTTCCCGCTCACTCTTCATATCAAAGTAACTGGCAAGGCTGCATCCAGCCCTGCTTATATGCGGGTTGAGAGAACCTAATTGAAGACCAAAAACAAATCAGGTGCACTCTTCTGCATGTAAAGAATAATTAAGAAATTGGCCAGCTGCATGCAAATGAGATGCAGTAATGCAACACTCTGGCTAAGAAATCTACAGCTAGAACAGAGATTACTTTTCTGCAAATAAGGGGGGTGCACTCAAATTAGGCAGTTATGTAATTAAGCTTATTTAAGTTTAAAAATGGGTTCTCTTGTGAAATTCAGGATGGTTGAGAGCTATGCTTGATTTCCACGATTCTTTTTGAATATAACTCTACTTGCATGAAAGTTATCAACCTCCACATCTTGTCTTACTGGTTTTAGACAATATCCTTGTTCTGCATTTGTTTCCACCTGAAACTATCTTAATGGATATTCATAGAAGGAAAATGTGCTTGATAAATGGTAAAAACATGAACACAATTATCTGTTTTGTTTAGGTAAGGCTGTAATAAGTATACAGTATCCTAGTAATTTCTGAAGTTACTTTTAAGATGATTTGTAGTAAGTTGTGAAAAGAAAACAAAATGTTAAAGTTAGAAAATGGGTAAAAAATAGCAGCTTAAGTTCAGTCCAAAAAGTGACTAAAGCCATGAGAAATAATGCTGATCCGGAGGGATGCAGCGTCAGTAACAAATGAGAAAAGAGCCTACAGACAGGTCTGTCAGGTGACTTGACAGCAGCAGAGGCACTCAGAAATTCAAGGATATAATTGGTATGTTAGTCAAGAAAAGCTGGTTTTATTTGCAGATGATATTATTTTATACCTGACAAAACCAGCAAGAGACATTACAGTGTTGTGAAACATTCTGAGACACTTTCAGATCTTTTCGGGATACCAAATTAATGAAGCTAAAACAAAGACAATATCTGTAAATTATGTACACACGCACAAATTGTTTCAGCAATATCCATATTTATGGGGACATGATAAAATGAAGTACTTAGGAGTATGGGTTAAAAAAGTATTCTGGTGTGGCAGCTAAGGGTATGTGGGAAGAGATTAAACAAAAGGTAATACAAAAACTGAGAAATTGGAAGCTCTGTCATATAGATATAGATAGCAAGATACAAGCAGTTAAAATGTTTTTAGTCCCTTTAGTTTTATACACAGATATGACATATTTTTATCAACTAGGGGGAAGTTGTGGATAGCAATTAATAAAGAGCAGCAAGTGTCAAGTGGGATAAGCTGATTCTTCCAATAGAACAAGGCAGTTTGGGATAACCAGATCTGAAGGGGCATTTCAGAGCTACACAGTTAATTCTGCTATACATAGCACAAGAATAAACCTGTTATTCAAAGTGGAAAGGGATGATGACAAATGGGGGGAAGCTCAAGAATCAAGGAGAGACTGGGATTTTGGATGCAGATCCTTAAGCAGAATAACAATAAGCATGCAGAATATTATATTTATAAAGCAGCAGAAACTATTCTAAGAACTAAGCCAACACAGGAATGGAGAATGGAGATTCTGCCGATAGGGATGACTGCAACTAGGTGTACAGACAATAGGCAAGAGGGGACTGGAATTTATTGGAGAAAACTGGTAAAAGAAACAAGGTATTGGGAGCAAATAATTGGAGAGTGAAAGGCAGTAAAATGGTAAGCAGCCAAGAATTTATTTGGACTGCAAGACAGAGATTTGCCTTCCCTATCAAAGATTGATAGAGTATAAGCAAAGAGTAAGAAATAAGGGGATCCTGAGTGAAAGACCAGCACTGGCAGAGTTTTAGTAGAGTTTAGAAAAGAAGCTGCTATTAAAGGAATACTTAGTAGAGCATACAAAATATAGCATGATAACTATAAGAATCAGTCAGCGGAGGTTATAAAAAGAGAGAGTGAACAAGCAATTCACAAAAAAACAATGTGGGGGGATGTATGTATGTCTCCCAAACATACAACAAAGCCTAGAAGACTTAGGATCCTTGATTAAAAGTCTTTATATAAGTATTTTTATACCCCAAGTAGACTACAAATAATTTTCCCTGACGTGACAGCAAATGATGGAGGTGTGATGGGGAAGAAAGAGGTAAATGGGAACATATCTTCTGGCAGTGTAATGAGTTGGCAGACTTTAAAGATTCCCTGCAGACTGCTCTGTCAGGAATACTGGATAAGAAAATTGGTCTAACTAAGGAAATTATTTTTTGAGCTATAATACTATCCTAGGCAATTCCAATTCTGTAAGGCCTTGCTGAGTCTAATTATGGTGGCTGCCAAAAAAGCAATTACTAGAAAATGGAAATCAGTCTAAACCAACTTTAAGAGAAGTAGTAAATATAGTAACAGAGATAAAACAACTGGAACTGGGATCTTTAGAAAAGGGTGGGAATTATGAGAACAATACATGCAGAGGAGTAATGAGGTTTAAAAGAAAGCAGAATATGAATGAGGTATGTAATGTTTGACAATGACTGGATAGATTATAAGTGATGCATAATGTTTGCAAAGACAATTATGTCAACATGGGTTGTGATGTATAATGTTTGCAATGACAATTATGTCAACATGGGTTGTGATGTATAATGCTTGCAACTAAAATTGTTATTATGGTTTGTTTTCATTCATATAAAGGTATGATTGCCTATATCATATGTGATAGTTTAAAAAGTTTCTTGTTTAAAAAAAAAAAACAAAATCTTTTTAAATAAACGATTGATAGTTTCACTACAAAATAAACCTATGACCATTAAAAGTGCCTCACACTTCCTAAGTAACCATTCCCCAATGCAGACTCAAAAATATTATTTATGCAGCCTGACGCATCACATTTAATTTGCAAATAGTCCTATTTTTGATTCATGTTTTTTAATGTATTTTAATTATTTTCTCTAGCTTTTTGCAGCTAAGTTACCTGTTTTCTCTTTATCCCTAATTAACCAATCAAATGACTTAATTAGTCCAAATGTTACTTATGTTTTCCTCAGAAGAATTTGAGAATTACTAATAACACATCACCAAACTCATGCAGGAAAAAAAAAGAGGGTCAGAATGGAGGGATGAAAAGTCAGCAAACAAAGGAGAGTATGTAGATATTCTAGAGCCTTCCACAGGAAACGAGTATAAAGATTCACTTGAAGCTGGACGGCAAGAGAAGGAACAGGAAACTGTGGAAACTCAGACACAACTAATGTTGAGGAGTGATAGGCCAGTGAATTCTCATGTGACAGACCAACGGATGGCATAGGATGAAATTGAAGAGAATATGCCACAGAAAGATACAATAGAACTTTCTGTAGAATGCTCACAGGAAATGGAAAACAAAAACTGTGCCCTCAGTTTAGAAGAAAACAAGCTAAGAGAAGAGTTGCTTGACTTAATAGAGAGAGAGAGATATTAAGATCAATGAAAGAAATAGACTGCAGAAGGTCAATAAAACCCAAAAAGTCAGAAGTTTGATAAAACAAATGAACACAGTAATTGGGACTGTCCATAGAGATCCATGTGATATAACAGAAGTAAACAGGATATATTACTGTGCAGCTAAATTAATAACTGATAAAGTTCTACCGCAAGAACACAGAGTAGCGAGGGAAAAGAGGGGGCGAAAGCGAATACCATCATGGAAATATCAAACGGAGAAATTTGTAAAGCAATTAACACAAGAAGTGTCACTGTTAGACGAGTATAGAAGAGGGAACAGATCAGTGAAAATACTTAGAAAGATGGATGTGATAAAAGCAATGCGTAGTATTAGAACAGATCAGGATCTATCATGCACTATTGCAAATAAGCTAAAAAATCTGAGCACAAACAGAAAAACTTAGAAGATACGCAGATAAATATAAAGGAAGAGTACAAAATAAGCAATTTATTTATGACCCAAAAATGTTTTATAGATTTCTGGGAAACAAGGTAAAAGGAATTGAAAGACCCCCACATAAGGAAGAAATAGAGGAGAAGTATCTATGAAGATCCTGTGGAACATAACAAAGATGCTAAATGAATAGAAAAAGTAAAAGAAAGAATAAGAAGTTAAAAGGTGCAGGATATGAAATGGGATGAGGTTAACAGCCAGAGAGATTGAAACAAATTTAAGAAAAGCCTCAAATTGGAAAACCCCAGGCCCAGGTGCAGTACCCAACTTTTAGTTAAAAGTATTAACATCTTTACATGAAGATTTAGCCATGAGTAAGAGCTATTTATATGCACACCCCGAACAGACACCGACCTGGCTAACAACAGGAAAAACAATGCTCCTACTTGAGTGAATCTGAAAGCTACCCTAAATGTTATAGACCAATAACTTGCCTTCCAACGACGTATAAACTATACATCAGAATCGATGCCGGCAGAGTCTGTACTCATTTAAAAGAAAACTCAATTATGGCAATAGAACAAAAGGGCAATAAAAGTGTCATATGGAACAAAGGGATTATTTGCTGTTAAATAAAGTCCTAGTGGAGAACTGTAAAAAGGGGAAGAAGTTAAGTATGTCATGGATTGACTACAAAAAAGCATTTTATAGTATTCATGGATAAAAGCATGGTTAAAAATGTATAAGATACACCTTACACTGATCAGTTACATTACAGTGACAAATCACTTTGCAATTAAGCCATGATAAAGGAATAATTATTATTCCAGGGGTAAAAATTGAAAGGTGGATATTCCAGGGTGACTCTCTGTCAGTGCTGCTATTCTGCCTTGCCCTTAACTCTTTAAGCTGTCTACTTAACAGCTTAGGCCATGAATATAATTTGGCTTCTAGAAAACAACAAGTGTAAAGACTTCTCATCTTCTCTGTCAGTGATTTAAAACTTTATAGCTCATCAGATGAGGAACTGGAAGTACAACTGCAAGTTGTCAAAACTTTTTCAGATGATATAAGAATGTCATTTGGTCTTGACAAATGTGCAAAAGCAACCTTTAAAGCAGGAAAACTGCAGCAGCAAGAAAACATCAGTTTGGGACAAGAATGTGATATAAAAACTTGAGCAACAGGCATTGTATAAATATTTGGGAACTGATGAAGGATCAACAATAAAACATGAACAAATGTGAATAAAACTTAGTAAGGAGTACTTTAGAAGACTTGAAGTAATCTTGAAAACAGTGTTGACATCTAGGAACAAACTCCAAGCTATAAACCAATTTGCTCTTCCTGTCCTAACTTACAGTTTTGGAGTGACTGGCCCCAAAATGTGTTGGATAGATTAGATAGGAAAACAAGAAGGATGCTTCATGCTCACCAAATGATTTATAAAAATCAGCGCATACCAAAATTATATATCCCCATTCCGAAGGAGGGATGGGCCTCCTTGAAACTGATTACATGTACAGATCTGCAGTTGTGGGACTCCACACATATCTGCTGACCTAACAAGACCCAAATGTAGTGAAAGTTTTGAGATGTGGAGAATAAATGTAAGGTGACTTCTCTGCTTGGGCTAGCAGAAGCATATGGATGTCAAGCAGGAATGGAAATCAAACCATGAGTGGATAAAAAACAGGCAGCAACTGAATGTGCCAAAAACAAAAGAAAGAATATAAGGTGAAGGACCAGATGAAAAGGCAAGAAATGTGGAAAATGCATAAATATAGTTGCAAGTATAGAAAACTTCAGGAAGAACCTCATTTTGATCAGGAACGAACGCAGGAATGGTTAAGGACAGATGAATTCAAACCAAGAGATTTAAGGTTAATATTGATGACACAAGATAGTGGGCTACATACACGTTGCTTTACAAAGTCAATTGAACATGTAGGAGAAACAGACAAATGTAGGTTTTGTAAAACCGAATCAGAAACAGTCACAAACCTCGTTGCTGGTTGTGACATACTAATGGCAGAAGGACTGTATACTGAAAGGCATAATAATGTGGGCGAGACTGTTGCACTGGGGATTGTGCAAACATTATGGTGTTGAAGTGGCTGAAAAACACTGGAAACATGAGCCACAAAGCATCATATAAATGATGAAGTCTACATCACATGGGATCATCCATTGCCAACAGTTCAAAAGATAGATGTTAGAAAACAGGATATAGTGGTCCAAGAAAAGAAGACAAAAGTAATATTGATCATTGAAATCGCCACACTGAGTGACTACATTGTCTTGTGTACAGAGAAGACATAAAGTCGTAAAATATCAGGATCTGCAGGCAGAAATGAGAGCAATGTGGAAGAATGATACCCAGACAGTTCCAATAGTAGTAGGAGCAATGGGTCTTATAAAAGAGTCTACAATCATATTTAGATATGCTACAAATACATGTAACTACATACAAATTGCAGATGGAGTCATTACTAGGCATATTGCAGGTGCTGCGAAGAGCACTTTTGGCTGACATCAAAGAGTGAGACAATACTAATTTCTTGAACTTTAATTGTACTTTGACTTAGAAATGGGGTCCATTCCTGTCAAGGTATTAGAAACCGAAAATATTTGGAGAAATTAAAAAAAGAGAAAAATATTTGGTATAGAAGGTCTAACACAGGTTACATCACAGCATGACGGAACGAGTCCCCAAAGTAAAGAGAAACAGGAAGATCTGGAGACATCTGAAGAAGAACTATGGACAGGCGAAGAAAAAGATGTTTAATATGGTGTAATATCTATGCAAAGGAGAAAGCAAAACTAACCAATACAAAAAGAGCAGCACCGAAGATATTTGAAGAGAAATACAGGCAAAGGAATCCAGACATGGAAAACTTTACAATACAAAAAATAAGAAGACAAAGAGGAAAAGGAGATTAGTAATGGAGAAGTTAAAGAAGTAGAAACTGAAGTTATGGAGCACCTGCAAAGTGAAGGATTCAGTGTAGAAAACCTAATGCAGAAAGCACCACAACAGGATAGAGCAATGGATATCAAAATTAAAGGAAAACTCTGTCCTAGATTTATTTGTAATTTTAGCCTGTTTTCCACAACATGGCTACCAATGGGGCTTTATGTATCAATGTGATCTTGTCCTCAAGCCTCTCTTTCCCATAATACTTTGTATGACTCATGCCAGACATAAGGAAGTAAGTTTGAATTCCCATGCCATTGACATATAATGGGATTTGGGAGGGTCACTTTTATTTTCTTCACTTTCTGTAAAAGGACTGCTTCTTTTCTGTCTTTAATGACAAAAAAAAGCAGCACCAAAGATATTTGAAGAGAAATACAGGCAAAGGAATCCAGACATGGAAAACTTTACAATACAAAAAATACGAAGACAAAGAGGAAAAGGAGATCAGTAATGGAGAAGTTAAAGAAATAGAAACTGAAGTTATGGAGCACCTGCAAGGTGAAGGATAACTCAGAAAACACCACAGCAAGATAGAGCAATGGACATACAAATTAAGGAGAAACCAGTAGAATGGCAAGCAACTGGTCAGTTGCCATATGAAGATATTTTGGATCCTTCCACAGGAAACCAGTCTAAACATTCACTTGAAGCTGGGCAGAAATGGAAGGAACAGGAAACTGTGGTAACTCTGACACAGTCAGTGTTGGAGTGATAGGCCTATGCATTCCCATATGACAGAGTAACGGATGACACAGGATGAAATTGAACAGAATGTGCCCCAAGAAGATGCTATGGAATACCTGCAGGAAATGGAAGACAAAAAATGTGCACTTAGTTTAGAAGAAAATGAGCCAAGAGAAGAGTTGCTTGATTTAATAGAGAGAGACGTATTAAGATCAATGAAAGAAATAGACTGCAGAAGGTCAATAAAAAAAGTTAGAAGTTTGATAAAACAAATGAACACAGTAATTAGGACTTTCCATAGTGATCCATGCAATATAACAGAAGTAAACGGAATATATTAATGTGTAGCTAAATTAACAACAGATAAAATTCTACCACAAGAACAGATGATAGTAAGGGAAAGGAAGGGGAGAAATTGAATACCATCATGGTATTAGAAACCCAAAAGACTTGGATAAATTAAAAAAAGGGAGAAAAAAAATCTGTATGCGAGATCTGCATTTAGAATAAAATTCTATTCGCTATCCTGTAATTTCAGGAAAAATTACTTTTTTGTGAAAATTCACATGTACATACATGTATGATTATCTGGATACATATACAATATGTTAGTTACCCTTAGTCTGAAGACATTGTCAATCTTTGTTGTCTACCACACTCTACATGAATGAAGGTTTTACTATATCTACCAATAACTTTACCAGTGTTGAAATCCTTTTGCAAAACTCATGTTAGTTTTTTTTTCACAAACTGTGGAATAAACATGAAAGCATTGTGTGCAGCTTCCTGACACAAAATAAATGCTTTGATTTGAACTTACTACAAAACACCTAACTAAACCCTGAATCCTCTGATTTTACATAACTTGAATGTTCTACTTGTTCTACTGTAAACACAAAAAATATAGCTTTACATGTTTCAACCATGTAACAGGTTACCCTGATTTACCTGTTTCGATTTTAACTCTAGTTAATAAATAAAAACATGCATTTCTTTCTAGCACAACCCTCTGTTTATATCCACTGTTACTGATGTATTTAAGTTGGCTAGAATCTGAAAAAAATGGTTACAGCACTAGCTTTTTGTCTATATCATGTGCCAAACCATGACAGCTTCTCACTCAGAGCTCCATGAAGTAGGTTAGCATGTAATTACTTTTACACTCCTCTGTAGACATGCCCATCTTGAATTGAAAAATAACTGTTTGATACATTCTCTCTCCATATATATATATATATATATATATATATATATATATATATATATATATACACACACACACACACACACACACATACACACATATAAACAGTTTTGTCCCAGTTGCAACACTGATTAATTAAATCTACTGGTGATTCCAGTTTTCATATGATGTTTGAATTAGAACTACAGCAAAAAAAAAAAAAAAAAAAAAACTCATGAGCAAGGGAATCTGCTGCTACATATTTCCTTCCCTCCTTGGCGGTAATGTTTTAAAAATCTGGTCTGTGACTATGACAAGTGGCATAATCCAATATTCTGATGTTTTTAAGGTCATAAAGCAATATTTGGGTGACTAATCTCAGATGTTCTTATGTATTCTAGCTAAAAAAATGTCATTAAAATCTTGTGTATAACCTGTAACCCGCATGTTGATTTATTTTTTTATTATAGAATGACTGGCCATTAACATTCTAAAATGAGCATGCTGATTGGCCAGCTCAACTAGCGTGCCCATTGTAAATCCGAGAATATACTAATGGAAAAAGGTCCGGTTACCTGGACTTTTTTCCATTGGTATATTCTTTAATTTTAACTTTTTTTTCAACAAAAATAGAAACAAAATTTGTAGTCCAGACTCCGGACATACAAGAGAGACACCATCCAGAAATTACAATGGAAATCAGGTACGTTGTTTAAAACTAAAGACACAAACCTGATTTCCCTTGTATTTCCTCCATTCTGTCTCTCTCCTACCCTAAACTTCCTGAACCTTTTTTTTTTTTTTAATTAAAAAAAAAAAAGAAAGGAAAAGCAGAGCAAGGGAGATCTTTTCTACGTTGCTTACTTTCCCGAGCACTGATGTACTGGGTATGCATGGGAACGCAAGTCCCATACGCATGCACAGTACATCAACACAAGGAAGCAGTATACCACCAGCTGCAGAAGAACAGTAATGCACCATTATACAAAGACATTATTTAAGAAAAGTATTTTTTTCTTAAATAATGTCATTGTATAATAGCAATAACCGACTCCGTGGCTGTGGTATATTGAAATTTACCAATGGTTGGCTTTATTTAATCACTCGGGCTTCACCCTCATGATTAAACCATGCCAACCATGGGTAAATCTTCAATATATAACACAGATGTCATCGGTTATTGCTATATTAACATGTGCTGTCTGCAAAAATCATATTTTACCATAAAATTTGAATATTGTCATTTTTGTCCTCATTGAAAATATAACAAGTTAAAATTAAATGTACAACCAAATGACACCAGCAACATGAATAAATGGCCCATTAGTAGAACTAAATATGAGAACTGTAACAACACAAAAATAAATGGCTGATACATGGCTAGGGTAAAAACTTTATTTTAAATAATCTGGTAAGTGCTTTCGCAAGTGCAATCCTTGCTTCTTTAGACAACACAAAAAACATCCATGAAACATTTAAAACTTTCAAATTAATCAGACCCAATGGGAACACTATTACATCATCATTGCAATGTTGCCACTTGCATTCCTTCTTAAAGGTACATACCAATTCAAGCCAATATCAGGATTACAAAACACGTCTTATTATTCTTTCCGCATTTGTGTTTAAGCAAATATATTTTTCTTAAATGACATCTGTCTTTAAATATATCACTAAGAATATAACTAACTAGAACCATAAATCCAAACATACTCCCTTGCATATTTCCTATCATACATCTAATAATAACATCTAGTTGTCTTAAAATGTGTATATTTCCTATCTAATTCTATGTATTAAAATTCATAATTTAATAACATAATTAGTTACAACCACATAAAATACATGAACTCACTTAATAAAATATATATTTTGTATATGCATCCCCTATCTTAATGTTCAAAATAATAAAATAAACGGCTCTGTTATAATGACATCTAGTTCCAAAAAACAAATCCTTAAAATCAGACTGTACCAAAAAATCAGACTATACAAAAGAATATGAAAAATATATATATATAAAACATCTTTAGTGAAATTGACTACGATGTCAAAAATAGCATGTCTAACTCGTGTAATAAAAGGCTAACAGGCAAAAATATGATACATAATAAAACATAAAAAATAAAATTGAAACTGCCTTAGTAAAACAATAGACATCTAATGATCTAATATACACAACACAAAACAAATATAAAAGCTAAAACAGAAAATGCTCAAACACTATTATATCACCATACCAGCTGTGCCCCCTCTGCCCAGACTGTAAGGTAATTATGCTGCCACCAGTCAGCTACTCTAAGGCTCTTACAAGACTACCCAATTATAGTGAATAAAATTAATACTGATACAAATGGAGTTTAACCAATGCAGCAAGGCTTTCAGGAGCGGCCACAGTTTCACTAAAATAAGCATATGTACTCTTAAGATGTTAAAAGTATTCTCTAAAAGACCAGCCACAACGAAAGGTATAGAAATATTTAATAATAAATAATAAAATAGAAAACGTGAGAATACTGAATATCTATTTACAGTAAACACCAGAGTTTCAATCACAGGAGATATAAAAATAATACAGATGGATAGATTTATACAGATGCAGAAAAACAATATTTAACAAATCTCACTATATTTTCCTGACTGATTAATTAATTACTGTTTCCTAGTTAAACTACTCACTACAGCAATGCAAGATGAGGTGCTGAGCTGCTTAATATAGCTAGGCAAGATGAGGTGTGAGGTTGTGTGAGATATCTGTGTAAGAGCTTTCCTCTCAGGTTCCAAAAAACAAAGTGCTGCTGTGAGAGTTCCATCATATCTCTCACTAATATCTAAATAATCATTTCAGTGATGGTTATAGAATGACATCACATCTGGTCACCTGACTGTGGTACAATACACACCTAGAGCTTTGCTAAGATCTGTTGCAGAATCTGAAAGCTACAAAACAATTTCAAAAACTTCCACCCTTCCAGGCTAGCAATTAGTTCACCCCTAAGGGCAAAACAGTAAGAAGCACTACTCTCCCTGGCACAGGTGGCGCTACCTCATATCAACATACTCTCGCTCTTTGTCGTGATCTCATCTGTAATTTTCCATTGCACATATAAACCCCGCATTCATGACACAACTTGTAATAAAAACAAGAACAAACTACAGTGGCATATTATTTATGTTTCTAACTGCTTCTTCTAAGCAATGTTCCACAGTATTTCTTTGCAATGCAGAACTATGCCTTTAAAACCTGCAACATACTGCTGCTGTATCCATATCTCACAGAATACAAACCTGTTCTCTGATCTAGCTTACCTAGAAATAATTCTGAAATATGGAAATCCATGTTGATAGTTATTCTGGCACTTTTATATTTTTAGTATTTCCCTATTTCTTAACAAAGTAGTAGTATTACAGTAGAATGATTGGTGGATGTTTGGAATAGCCTACCTGAAGATGTGGTGCAGTCAAAATCAGTAAGAATTTTTTAAGAACACTTAGTAAGAAATTTTAAGGCAGTTCTTATAAAGCATGGCATAAAATGATTCTGTTGGTTAGGTATACTATGTAGATTGTCTAACAGATACAAAAATGGCTACGTTAGGTGAATTAATCCATTCTTCCCTCAGCCATACGAAAGTTTCTGAATCTTGATGGATAAAGCAATAGTGGTTATATTTATCAAAGTAGCTTATCTTTATTGTTAAAGAAACTGATGTATGTTGAATGTATTGGATTTCTTCAAAACTCACTAAATCTGTTTTCCTGAAGTGCAGACGTAATACTGTTGTCATTAATCTTTTTTGTGTTACCCCTTAAAATGTAGCAAGCTTTTTGTTGTACACATGGACACCGTTTTGAAGGTGGATTCTGCACTATATACATTTTCTGGTGTTAACTATGGAGGCTTTGTTTTTTTAGTTCTAATGTGTTCGAATTTTCTTGAATGTGTTTGGAGATAACCTCAGGCATTTTAAGGAGTTTTAAAATATTTTTGGTTTACTATCGCACAATGGTAATACTTTAAGAAAACTGTAGCTGTACCATTTACCAGGTGCTTCTTCAAGAGGAACTGTGTCTAAACATAAGGAAGGCAGACATATTTTTGCAGTGGCTGACTTTTAGAAACAGTTGCAGTTACCGTTGACTTCTAACCTAGGATCCCAAGCTTTTAATTTTGCTTATATCTTCCCATAAGCATTTGGGGAAAAGCTTTGCAGATCCAAAATAATAAATGAGGGCTGTTTTTCTCTTAGGGTAGTAAAGTAAGTGAGATTTAGTTGTTTGAAAGAAAGTTAATAAAATATCCATTTTAAGGGGAAGGAACAATCAGAGACTCTGAAAACATGAGAAGATGAAGTGTGGGTTGCTGAGGCTGAAAGTGAGGTAAGAATATGAGATTGCAGAGGGTATAATACTGGCTTAGCACAGCCATTTGCTGAGATGTTTTTGGTTATCTGAAAATACATGTTATGTTAAGACTTGGGAGCATGACTGATGTAACTTCAGTGTATGTAAGAAATCAGTGCCAGTCCATTACATTACAAGTCAATTAACTTCTAATTTGTGCCTAGTAATACATAAATACAGAAGGCAGAACACTTGATTAAGACAGAAGTTTTCTGTAAGAACATTAACATTACTGACACACCAGACTAGCCAACTAAATGTCTCAGGGTGACAATCAGAAAAATGAGTAAATGTACAGACAGTATTTTCTGTGCAGTTCAGTAAACTGAAATACTCAACACAAAAAAGGTATTTTTACAAAATATAGCTTAATTGCTATTTCCCAGTTGGAAGCTTATCACAAAGCCTGTATTCCCAAACTTGTGTTGTTGGGTCCATATTTCTTGAACATTCTGTATTGTCAGAGAAGGTGACTGAACTTAGCAACAGGCCTCTTCAGTGTGGATGCAGTGAATGGGCATGCTATACAGGCCTTAAATTTGGATAAACCACCAATTTCTTCTGCATAGGATGCTTAGGGCAGCTCAACTGAAAAGTACTTGATGTTTTCCATTATGTTTATTTAAAACTTTGTTTGGCTTTTTCTTAAGATGTGGCATTTCTAACAGCTGACTTACAATTGTAGTTTTACCTTTATACTGTAGTACATAAAGCATTGTTTCGGATTGTATAAAATAAACTTATAAAGAAATGAATTATACTTAGTATTGATTCTGTTTAATGGACTTTTCATTTTCTATCCACACAGCGTATTACAGAATGCAATTCCTGTTTAGATTGGCTGTCTGCCCTTTCAAGCACGGTGGAGAGAAGTTCACTTTTGCGTCTTCTTCTGACTATGATTACCATGGGCATCATACTCATCCTCGCCATTCTTAATCTGGTATGTGTGAATATTTTCATGAAACTGCAGTTGCTGTAAACTTTTGCTCCTGTTCTCTGTAATGCTGTGATGCACTGATCTAATCTGCCTTATGTAATAATTTTATAAAATGTTCTGTTTTCTTCAGATTCATTGTTACAGAGAAGGGAGACCCTAAGCAGTTATAGTTTTTAATGATTCTGTTAGGTTAGATGTGCAGACATTGATGAGGGAGAAACAACGCTGTTACATTTAACATTATGGCATAATGCAGTGTGCTGTGTTTGATGTGATTACTCACAAGCAATATGTAGCACTAATTTTCAGCATCTCTGAGAACAGATATATATTGTATCCTCCTGATGCTGTATTATAAAAGCATCAGTGTTTAGTCATGACCAGAACTCTAGTCAAGATTTTTGGTTTTATATACAAGATATCAGACTGTTTCCCATTCGTAGTAACATCCCAACCCCATGTAATACATATTAATTAGAATTAGATTACATTGTATACCTGTGACATGTAGTAATAATGTTTCTATACATATGTATGTTGTGGGTGAATATTTATATGTATGTATTACATTCACATTATAGCCTATAATCAATGACCACTTCACTGAAACCTGTTTGACAGACTAAAACTGAATAAATATTTATGTGGTGTAAAGCATCCTATGTTTCACCAGCATGGGCTTTGACCCCTAATTACTATAACTGTCCAAGGTCACCAGATCTCAGAATAAGCTAAAATTTTGATCAGCATCACCCTGTTTAGCCTGCTTTAATATAAATGTTTGAACTGCATTGCATTATCGGTCTGCAACTTCATTAATGAGTCTTTATTTGAGAACATCACTCATCAGATGTAAAAGCAGAAATGTAAACCCATTGGCAACACTAAAATCATTGTTTTTCACTACAGCTACATATATAGATACATACATACACATGCAAACAGATATGTATGCATATAGTTATGTGATATTGGTGCAGTCCACTCTGTTGCCTACTCACTTTACTGACAGTTAACTGCTCTGTGTGAATTTATTTAAAGTACTCGTTGTGAGTATGAATTAAGAAAAGGAGAAACATTGAGTGCTTCTTTTACGTAGGGGATGTGCAGTCATTCTAAGTGGGAGTATGTATAAATGTTGAAGCTTTTGGATATACTGAAAGTTTTGGCATTAGGGATGGGTGGGTGTGTGAGAGTGTTTGGTGGTTAGGGTTAGTGCAAGGGCTATGGAATGGGATAGATTTAGTGTTGAATAGTCTAAATAATTTTAGTTATACATTTTTAACTTTACATCCTAGTGCTTGGAAAGAGGTCCTTCTATACAGTTGGCATCTGAATGCTGTGGAGAGTGCAAAGAAAATCTTGCCAGCATACCGGTGAGTAAAGTGCTGCTGTCTTTACAAGATATTGGTAACCGGACTTGGATCTTGGAAGAATTTTGTATGAGTTACACTGCCAAGTTTTCAGAGCTCTTAAGACTAAAATATTTAAACTATATTTTTTAAATCCGTCTTCAATTGTGCATCGATTAATTGTGAGCTGCTGCACTTTGTCTTCTCAGTGTAAATCCCATTTTGTAATGCCAGTCTTCTCAGTGTAAATCCCATTTTGTAATGCCAGTCCTCTGTGTAAATCCCATTTTGTAATGCCAGTCTTCTCAGTGTAAATCCCATTTTGTAATGCCAGTCCTCTGTGTAAATCCCATTTTGTAATGTTTGTGTTTAGTATTCACAGTATCCACATTCTACAGTTATGCATATTTTTATATATTCATCTTCATTATTTGTTTCCTGTGGTTTTATATCATTTTAAATTTTAACATTCTGCTGATGGTCAGGATTTGCCTTTTTCATTTAATTTTTCTGACCTTTAAACCTGACATTTCAAAAGCTGTTTTTGATTTTGTTCATGTCAAATATTTATCCTTTTCATATGTGCTGTATTCCTTTGCAGTAACTATTCCTTATTGACTATCTTACCCAATGTGCACTCTCAGGTGCACTATACTGCTTAAATTCCCAGTCTGTGTGCAGTCTGCACTTAATGTTTTTTGCATTGATATTTAGATGCCCATGCAACATGTTACTTTACTAAGCATGCATATATAGTAGGGCTGTGGTGATCCTTGCCATAACCCTGCAGACTTAGTTCAGGTCTGTGGCTGACTGACATGCCCCCAACTCCTCTGTGTACCAACTAACCAATTGACTGTAATGGCAATCACAGTGTTGTAGTTCAAACTTCTGAAAGCTGAGATACCCATAGTAATTTTACACGGTGAACATCTTTTAGAAATTCACTTAATTGAAACACTTTAGACACTACTGAAAGATTTATCTGTTTGACCCAAAAGATCAAATAGTATATATTCTGATTGCTTGATTCAAACCATTTAAATTCAGCGTAAATATCAATCAGATATGTCTTTTTAGTTAGTTAATAGTATTTATAAAGTAAATAAATTAACCATGTTGGTAAGCAGTTTCTATTATAAAATGTTGATAAAGTCATCTGCAAACTAAATATCAGACATGCTGAACAAATCTGTTCTGAACTAACTGTATTGTTCTCCAAGTAACTGTAGGAAACTGAAATCTAAAGCTTCTCATACTCTATTGCATAGCTTGCAAGAGAAGCATGTTTTCATAGCCTTGTACTCCAAACACAGAATACTGTAAATCTTAATAAATGAAGATTACACACAGTCTGTTTTTGCTTCTCTAAAGTCATCCTCACAAATAACAAAAAATGTTAACATGATAAATCTGAAAAACTGCATGTTTTAATCTGTGTTTGACCTTGAGGTCACTGCTAGTTATACTTTTCCACTAATGCTACATAATGTAAAATGAAGGCCTACTAGAGTGCATACTATTTTTAAGCTTTTTCAGAGCGAGAGAAAGAGAAGGAGTGAGTGAGTAAGAGGAAGAGAACTGCAGTCTTGAAATACGTAATCTGAAGTGTAGCAGTTTTATTGCCAGTCATTTTGACACACAGTAAGTTTGTTCTCTGGAACTTGAACATTGTAGTGAGAAAATGTGTTTATAAAATTAAAAAAAAATAAAGCGTTCAATCTATCTGCCTTCCCAGCTCATCATCCTTAACATTCATTATTGCTGAGTGGTACATGTTTTCATTTAGTACACCTTTTACAAAAAGCCATGTCTCCCAACTGCAATTCATCACCCATCATTATGGCGGCACAGTGGTGCAGCGGTTAACGTTGTCGCCTCACAGCAAGAGGTTCTCCGGTTCGATTCTCAGCTGGGGTGCCTTCTGTGTGGAGTTTGCATGTTCTCCCTGTGTTCACATGGGTTTCCTCCAGGTACTCCAGTTTCCTCCCACATTCCAAAGACATGCATCTGGAGCATTTCTCCCCGGGCCTCCGCTGAAAACAAGCTCTGTGGAACCTAGTCGGACATTCCCGGTCAACAAATGTTAAATAAATAAAAATCACCCCTGGCAGTACCTTTAATGTTCATGATAGCAATTGTTTATGACAAAGCCTTCATTATCTCCAAACAGTGCCCCTAATTTTCAAAACCTATGAAGGGTACATTTTCCTTCTCCTCTGAATTTTTGACATTTAAAAAAAAAAATCTGTATCCAACTTACAGTTCACTCTTCTGGATTGTAACATTAATGTTCTGCAAAGATGAATGGTACATAATCCCGGCTAAAACATCTTCTGAAGTAATTGTAAGAAATCCATCTATCAGAGCTCATCCTCTTCAAATGGTATCCTAAATATTCAGGATAGACAAGTAGAACATGCTGCTGTTCCACATGTAGTCATGTTCTTTGATAATAAAGAAAAATTGTTCATTATCATCTCCTACACATACTTCCAACCCCCAAGTTAGAAATTGACCTCCCCTACCATATACTTACTCTGTGCAGGTTTATATTAATTGTTTCCCTGGAATGGAAACCTTCCTCATTTCTTGGCAGCCTACTGCTTCCTGTCAAAATCCGTGTTTTTCTATTATTTGTTATAGTTCTTTACTTTAGACAGGTGACTATAACTTTATAATTGTAACACTTTAAGTCCACATCTTCAGTCATACCTCTCAACTGCACAGATTTTTGCAGAATGTCCAGATTTTTGCCTCATATTTTTAGTCAGTTTCTCATAAAATTGTGGTTTTTCTGGCAAGTTATTGACAAATCATTGAATATTAAAGTCAGAAAATAATGACAGACATTTGAGTTCCAGACTTCATAGCCTACAGAAAATTCATGCTAATGCAAAAGCTATTACTCTATTTTCTAAGAGCAGTATTTAAAAAGTGTCCCTGTTTTTGTGCCTTTGCCCCCCATGATTGATGGCTTTGTCCAGATTATTTGCTCTAAGAGGTAAGGAGGTATGTCTTCAGTGTAGTATCCATGGGTCCCCACATCATTAACATACCCGAGTTACTGTAAAGTTTTGTAAAAAATTATATTTTCCTTGATGATTAAAAAGTCAGCCTTCAAGAGAGAACTGTACAGATCCACAGATGTCATCACAGACCTCTTAGATAAGTGCTCTGAAAATTTTACCAAAATGTTTTCATTAGAAAAGATACAAATCTATATTTTAGCAGGAATTACCTCATAACTTTACTGAAGTTCAGCATTTTTACACTAAAATCAAAGTCTCAAAGTAAACTTTATTGTCGATCAGATATACACAGCAGTGCAAGCTGAATGAAATTACTTTGTTTGGTCCCAGTGCAAGACATAACAATGAACACACAGTTTGAGCAACAGTAAGACTGATGCACATACAGTAATAATTAAAATGTTAACACAATAAATTACCACAATTGGACAGGAAGACATTGGACAGTATTATCCTAGTAGATATTGCAAAGATTATGACATCACATTGTGATTGCTTAGATATTGCACTTCCGCTGTAGTATGATATATTCTGATGTTCATATTGCAAATGTGTGGAGTGTTGACTCACTCCGGACTATTGCACATTCAGGAAGTAATAATGTAAGAAATCAGTCGAACTGTGCCAGTTACTGAAGCAATTTGCCAGAGTGATTACTGTAGCTGAATACTTCATAGCAAGTGGCATATTGATCGGATTATTTGCTGTCATGCCTGGCATTCAAGTTCAGCAGCCTTATGGATAGAGGGAAGAAGCTCTTGTTCAGTCCAGATGTTTTGCAGTGTAAGCTGCCATACCACCTGCCCAAGGAAAGGCGGAAGTACATGCCATGGGCAGGGTGAGATGGATCATCAAGTATCTTCCTATCCCTTCCCACATACCAAGTCTCGTGCAGATCATCCATGGATGGGAAAGAAGAACCAGTGACTTTTTCCACTGTCCTCACTATCTTCAAGAGAGCCTTGTGGGCAGATGCTTTGCAGTTACCATATTAAACTATGATGTTATTTGAGAGGGTGCTGTCAGTGGTCCCCCCTGTAGAAGGCCTTGAGGATGCACTGAGACAGGTTTGTCTTCCTCAGTTTTCGTAGGAAGTGCAAACGTTGTGCCTTCTTCACTGTGTGGCTAATATGAGTCGACCAGGATAGGTTATCTGAGATGTGCACCCCCAGGAACTTGGTGTTTTGGACTCTTTTCACTGCCACCCCCTTAATTTCCAGAGGTTAATGGATTTCCTGAGTCCTCCTGAAATCCACTATAAATTCTTTGGTCTTGCTTACATTTAAGGCCAGATTGTTATTGTCGCACCAACCTATCAGATATTCCACTTCATATCAGATATTCCACTTCATCCCTGTACACTGTTTCCTCACCATTTCTGACAAGATGTATGACAGTGGTATCATCCAGAAACTTGATGATTTTGATGAATTAATGCTTGGCCATGCAGTTGTGCATCAACAAGGTGAACAGCAGAGGACTCCGCATGCAGCCCTGTGGGACATGTAATACTGATTGAACTGTTATTTCCCACACATACTTTTTGGGGTCTATTGATGAGAAAGTGTAGTATCCAGTTACGTAGTGGGGTGCTGATGCCCAACTGGATCAACTTTGATATCAGATTCTGATGGATGACTGTGTTTAAGCCAGAACTAAAATCGATGAACAGCATTCTGACATATCAATTCTTGTTCTCTAGATGCACCAAGGATTCATGAAGTGCTATAGCTATTGCATCAGCAGTGCAGCTGTTAATCTATAAGCAAACTGTAATGTAGTCAGTGCTGCAGGTAGGCTTGAAGAAATATAGTTCTTGATCAAGTGCGCAAAACACTTCATTATTGTTGATGTAAGAACAACTGGCCGGTAAACATTTAGGCTTGTCGATTGTAATTTCTTGGGTAACGGAATGATTGTCATATTTTTGAAGCAACTAAATTTGCAGAATGGCTTTTGCAGGATTTTATCTCTGAAACAGCTGCACTGTCCCTTGCACATTTCCTTCCCAGAGATTTCTAAGAGGATATATGGTAAAAATATCCATTGTGTGAAAAACCACCCTTTGGAATCAAAATGCCCAGTGGGACAATATATTCATAGGTGTGTACTAGGCTAACAACCACTGGTGCCTTTTTAAACCTAGCTATGCATCCCAATTATTTGAAAAGTTCTAGTACCCTTGATAAGTGTCAGCCAGGAGCTACAGGAGATAAACCATTTACAGACTGCCTGTGTCTGTTAGAGACATAGATGCCAAACCAGGGATGAATTTCTTCTTCCCCATCCAGTTGGATTCAGTTAGGTAGGAACTATTCTTCACATGGAGGGGGGGGGGGCAGTTCCAGAGAAGGGGTTGTCTCTGAGATACATATCTGTCTCTTCAGCAGGTCCTATTTATATCACAGGCAAGGTTTAAGTATTTAGAATGGGTAATTCTGTTTCCATTTGTTTTGTACATATGCAGGAGGTCCATCAAGGTGGGGTCTGACAATACCTTGTATGCCAGGCTAGTTCTCTCCCCTCAACAGCCTATAGGAGAAAGAATACAGAGATAAGGCTTTGAGGTGGTCTGAAGGACATGTTATTTACTCCCTGTATTCTTTCAATGAGGAACCTCTGTAGATGTTCCAGTTGTTACATGTGCCTGGTTAGGTACATACCAAAGTGGGCATTGTAGTCAAAGATAGGGCTGATAAATTATGAATATAGTGGAAGAGTGACCATCTTGAGCCTTGATGCCATGTCTTTGTTTTTAAGCTACACAACATAGAATGATTTCCTCACTGCTCTAGATACATGCTGGTTAAAGTCGAGATTATTGTCTATGTGTGTCCCCAAGTCCCTGACTACTGGGTTGACACTTAGGGGTGTATTGTCAGTATGATAGTTATCAGGGATGGATGACTTCCCAAAGGATGCTGTTATGCATTTCTTGGCATTTAGTTTCTGTAAATGGCTCTGACACAAGTTATCTGTTTCTGTCAGTTCTATCAGCCCTTCCCAGAGAGCATTAGTGTTAGTAGGGGATTCAGTGACTGCTCCTAATTTGCAGTCATCTGCAAATTTGATCAGCCAAAGGACCTTGACAGTGGTCTTGGCTTCAGAGATGTAAATGCCAAAAAGATGATGTCCCAAGAATGATCCCTGAAGGATTCCTGTTGTGACTGGCCACTTTGTATAAGTGGACTCCCCAATTCTATCTTCCTGGATCTTGTCTGTGAGCCAGCTGGGTATCCACTGAGTGACATGGGGTTTATACCTAACCTCTTGAGTTTGTCAACAATGCCATGCCTAAGTGGGGTATTGTGTCAAATGCTGTGGCCAGGTCAAGGTAGGTAGTGTGAACCATTTTGCCCTCATCCATTGCTTTGACGACCTTCTCAAAGAAGTCAACTATGTTAAGCATGACTTGCCCTTAAAACCAAATCAGGTTGGGTCTAGTGTCTGAAGGTTTCCTGTGTCACTATTAATAGTTTACATAATTCTTTCTGTGACTTTCCATATGAGAATACTGTTTGAGCCTATCGATGCAGTGCTCTTAGTAGTTTAGGGGGAGTTATATTTGATGGTATTTCCTGAGAAGAGGTTGAGGGGGAGAGAAGGGTTAAAGTTAGACCTAAATTTGCCTGCCAGTGGGTTTGCTATGTCTTCTGGCTCAGTATAAGTGCCTCCATTAGCAATGAGCTCGGCAAACAATTGTGCATTGACTTTGAGGTTACAGACATAGCTAAAGAATGCCTTGAGGTTGTTCTGGACCTGGGAGTCCAAATTTACCTCAGCTTTGGCTTTGATAGCCTATTTTTTCTGCTGAGTTGTTTAGTTTGGTGAGAATGCTTTTATCCTTCTGGGTACTACACCTCCTCATTTTTGCCATGATTCTCTTCCTTCTGTTATAGATCCTATTGATGGTGTAATTCCTTCAGGGTGGCTTTTTTTTTTTTTTTATTTCTGTACTTATTCTAGGTGGGTCTAGCGGCCTCTATGTAGCTATTGAAATACTTCCATAGGGTTTCTGTGAACAGTGTTCTTATGGTTTATGCTTATGGTTTATGAGGACTTGACATTTTGCCAAGTTATCACTTAATGCTAGGAAGTTAGCCTTAGAGTAGTCCTTGAACATTCCAGAGTTACCTGGGGTTCTGGGTTTTATTTTTACTTCAAAGGAGAAGGTTTTGTGGTCTGACCTTACCAGAGAGGACATTACACTAGTGGGTGCAGAGCACTCCCCCATATTAGTGAGTTCCACATCCAGATCCAGTATGTTTGTGCCCCTTGTTGGCATATTGACAATCAGGTCTGGAAGTTTGCTTACAAAATCCAGGAATCTCTGTGTCTGCATGTTTTATTGTCATATATGATTCCTGGTTAGCAGTGGGGTAATTAAAGTCACCCATGAATATGGTATTGAGTTCAATGGTGAGTATTTCCAGTAAGCTTAAATACATGTTGTGGGTTTCCTGTGCAAGTAGTTTTCATGTTCTCCCTGAAGGACTGTAACAAGGATTTTTATGAACTGTACACCAGTACTTAGCAAAAAGCTATTACAAATTAAAAGTGGGAATAATACTTTTTTAACATAGTGAACCTTTCAATATTATCTTTAAACGTTAATGGTTTCACAGATGTACACAAAAAAGAAAGAGTAGTGAACTATATTAAAACTACAGAGTGCAAATAGCTATGCTACAGGATACACATTTGGATAGAACTGAGCATGTGAAATTGATAAAGGTTTTCATGGTGATTATTCAGAGGAATACCTGGGACAAAGAAGAAGAGGAGTACTTCTGTTAATTGCAAGAGTGCTAGAAGAGGATAAAAAGATAATGGTAGAATTGTAGTACTAAGGGACTACTGGCAAGGGAAGAGGATTACACTGGTATGTATTTATATTCAACCTAAAACTGCAGTAATGGAGCTTAAGAAAATTCTGGGAGAAATAATCAGTTGTCAGCAAGTAGTAATACTTATAAGTGGGAACTGGGATTTTATTTGCAGCAGGGAATATATGTCTGGGGGCATAGAAGGGAAATATAACCGAGGATGGTCAATTGTTGAAGAAATTTATGAAAATATTTGACATAGAAGATGTGAATTTACATATTATTCCCCAAGATACAAAAACTGGCCTAGGCTAGACAGAACTTACATTTAACAGAAACGTGTGCATTTAATTGAAAGTTTTGATACACCTCCAATGACTATTTCAGATCACGTGCCAGTAACAACTAAAATAAAAACGCATCTTAATGAAACAAAATGAGACACTGTGGTGTTTTCCCACTCTGTTGAAAAGAGAAGAATTTAAGGAGTGAGTAGTGGAAAGTATTCAGGAGTTATTAGAGAAGACAGACATTTCTTCTGAAAGTATAGCTAGGGAGTGGGATAAAATTAAAGTGGATTTTAAAAATAGGATAGAAATACGAGAGAGAGAGATGACTAAGAATCAACAAGAATTATTTAGAGGGACTGACAAATGTTAAAGCATTGCAGAATAGGGGGACTCTCACAGAACAAGAAGAGGTGCAATTGTAGAGTGCTAAGCAGAAAATAAAGGATTTCCTCAATAATGTGCATGAGTTTAGAAAGATTGCTGTTAAGCAACTGTTTTTTTTTTTAATAATAATGCCACAGCACAAAAACTTTTAGCTCAACAACTCGGGCAATAGAAAGTAGAAAGGGTTGTTGCCAAGCTTAGGGAGCCTATAACAAGGAAGAAAACAAGGGATGCTGTAGAGTAACTAGAAATATTTTGGAAATTTTATGAACGTCTGCATGAAGCAGAGAAATGTGAAGATCAAGAACAGGTACAAATGGAAGAATTAAATATGCCAAGGTTAGAGTTAGATGAGGCTCACTTACTAATAGGATAGGAGGAGATGAGATAAAAATGGTGGTGTATAACCAATCAATAGGAAAGTCCCCATGAATAGATGGTATTCCTGTGGAAGTTTGGAAGTTAGGAGGAAAAAACTGAAAAAGGTCTGAAAGGTTTTGTTTAACAGTATTTTTTAAAAGGAGGAGAAACACCAACATCCTAGAAGAAAGCAGTGGTGACTATAATACCTAAAGAGGGTGAAGACCCATCAGATTCAGCTTTCTACAGGCCCATTTCAGTCCTAAACCATGATTATAAAGTGTTGATGTCTATAACGACTAAAATAATGGCAAAGGTGATGCCAAAATTGATAGACAAGGATCACTGTGGTTTTGTGGAGGGAGCCAAACATTTGACAATAACAGGACATTGATGATACAGAAGGAAGCTGAATGTAAGAAAATACCATTGTTGTTGGGTCTTGATGCTGAGAATGCATTTGACAGAGTAAGCTCTGAGCAATGGAAGCATTTGCATTCCCTGATAAAATTATAAGGTTGATTAGGAGGATGTATGAGGGATCGAAGTTGAAAATTAAAGTGGGTGGGTTCCTATCTCATAATTTCTGTTTGAGCAGAGGAACTAGGCCAGGGGTGTCTTCTCTCTCCTTTATTATTTGCACTATATTTAAAACCATTGACAAAGAAAATAAACTCAAATGTAAGGATATAATTGGTATGGTAGTCAAGAAAATCTGTCTTTTTTTGCAGATATTGTTTTATTTTTATTTATCATTTTGTTGACAGGGAAAGTCCGACTAGGAGAGAGCCTATTTTCAGCGGAGGCCTAGGGAGAAACACTCCAGATGCATGACTTTGGATTGTGGGAGGAAACTGGAGTACCCAGAGGAAACCCACGCGAATGCAAGGAGAACATGCAAACTCCACACAGAAGGCATCCCAGCCGGGAATCGAACCAGAGAACCTCTTGCTGTGAGGTGACAACGTTAACCACTGCACTACTGCGCCGCCCATACCTAATAAAACAAGAAAATAACATTTCAGTGTTGTGAAACATTTTGAGGCAATTTCAGATCTTTTTGGATACAAAATTAATGAAGCTAAAACAAATGGAATAGTAAATCATGTACCCACACATGAATTGGTTCAGCAATATACATATTTATGGGGACATGATAAAATGTGCTTAGGAGTAGGGATCAAAGATGATTCTGGTGTGGCAGCTTAGGATATGTGGGAAGAGACTAAATAAAAGAAAATATAAAAAGTGAGAAATTGGAAGCTCTGTTGTATGAATATGGGTAGCAAGATACAAGCAGTTAAAATGTTTTTCATCCCTTTAGTTTTATACATAGGTCAGGCATATTTTTATCAGCCAGAGGAGATGTTGTTGATAGCAATTAAAGAGCTGAAAGATTGTATCTGGGAGAGGAAGATGGCAACAGTTATGTGGGATAAGATGATTCTTCCAATTGAACAAGGCGGTTTGGGATTACCATATTTGAAGGGGTATTTCAGAGCTATACAGTTAAGGCTGCTATACATAACACAAGCAGAAACCTATAATCTAAAATGGAAAGGGATGATGATGAAACAGGGGAAGCTCAAGAAACAGAGAGACTGGGATTTTGGATGCAGATCCTTAAGGAGAATAACAATAGCCATGCAGAATATTATATTTATAAAGCAGCAAAAAGTATTGTAAGAACTTAGCCAACATGGGAATGGAAAAGGGAGATTTTGCTGATAGCTATGACTGCAATTAGGGGTAGAGAAAATAGGCAAGAGGGGCTGGAATTTATTGAAAAAAATGGGTAAAAGAATGAAGGCATTGGGAGCAAATAATTAGAGAGGGAAAGGTAATAGAATGGAAGAGGCCAAGAATTTATTTGGACTTCAGAATAGATATTGCCTTCCCTATCAAAGCAAATAGAAAGAAATAGGGGGATCCTAAACAAAAGACCAACACTGGTAGAGTTTTTAGTAGACTCTAGAACAGAAACTGCCATTAAAAAAATAATTAGTAAAGCATATAAAATATTGCATGCTAAGTATAAGAATCAATCAGAGGAGGTTAGGATTAGGAAGAGAGATTAGATAAGCAATTCACAAAGAAACAAATGGAGGATATATGAATGTCTCCCAAATATGCAACAAAATCTAGAAGATTTAGGATTTTTGCTTGCAAATGTTTACATAGATATTTTTATTCCCTAACAAACCCCAAATAATTTTTCCTCGTGTGCACAGCAAATGTTGGAGGCATGACGGGGCAGAAAGAGGTAATTGGGAACATGTTTTCTGGGAGTGCAGTGAGCTGGCAGACTTGAGGATTCCCTGCAGGATGCACTGTTGGAGATGCTGGGTGGGCAGATTGGTGTGATAAGGGAGATGATTTTTCTGAGCTATGATACAGAATCAGAATTCCATAGACATGGTAAGGTCTTGCTATGTCTAATTATGGTGGCTGCCAGAAAAGCAATTAACAGAAAATAGAAATCAAAATCTAAACCAACTATACTAGAAGACGTGACTATAGTAACAGGGATAAAACAACTGGAACTGAGATATTTAAAAAGGGGTAGGAGCAAACTACAAAGGAAAAAAATGGGAATTGTGGGAACAATACACACAGGGGAGGAATGATGTTTAAAAGAAGGCAGGACTTAAATGAGGTATGTAATGTTTGACTGAAAATGGCTGAGTAGAGTTGTTATCAAAAAACAGTTGCTTAACAACAGTCTTTCTAAACTTGTGTATATTATTGAGGTAATCCCTTATTCCCTTATTTTCTGATTAGTATTCTCCAGCTGTTCTATGAGATTCTCCCCATTCTGCAATACTTGAAAATTTGTCAGTCCCTCTAAATCATTTTAATTACATTTTAACCATAGCTCCTGTTCTTCTATTTCCACCCTATTTTTAAACTCCACCTTAATTTTATCCCAATACTTAGCTATATTTTCACAAGTAATTTCTATCCTTTCAAATAGCTCCTGAATAATCTCCACTACCCATTCCTTAAATTCCTCTCTTTTCAACAGATAGGAGGGAAAGGGCCATTGTCTCATCTTTATTTCATCACCCAGTGTTTTTATTTTAGTTATCGTTGGTGCATGATCTGAAATGGTTATTGGGTGCATGTCAAGACCTTCAATGAAATGCACATGTTCCTGTGAAATGTAAATTCTGTCTAGCCTAGCCCAATTTTTATATCTTAGGGAATAATATCTAAATTCATTCTGAACTCCTAGTAGTGAATTCACATCTTCCATGCTAAAGATTTTCATAAATTTCTTTAAAGTCTACCCTCCTTTGTTATACTTTCCCTTCTGGGCCCCCTAGGCACATCTTCACTGCTGCAATTCAAATTACAGTCCCCACCTATAAGTAATATTCCTTGATGAAAACTAATTATTTCTCCCAGAATTTTCTTAAGCTCCATTATAGCACTTTTAGGTTGAATATAAATACATGACAGTGTAATCCTCCTCCCTTGCCAGTAGCCCCTTAGCACTAGAAATGTGCCATTGTTATTTATTTGTTTTTTTATCTATCACTATTGGAGCTCCTCTTTTCCTTTGTCCCAGATATTCCACTGAATAACCATCATGAAAACCTTTCTTTATCAAATTCACATGTTCAGTTCTTTCCAAGTGTGTCTTCTGTTACATAGCTATTTGCACTATACATTTTTAAAGATGATTCTCTCGTCTTTTTTATATTTATCTGTTTGACCACTGACATTTAAAGACATTACAGTTAGCATCATTGTATTAAAAAGTTATTATTCCCACCTTTTATATATAACACCTTTTTGTTAAATGTCTAGATACAGCATGTGTTACATGCATACACTTTTTGGCAGGTTGAACTTTTACATAGTTGTTTCTTATCATATCCGTTTGAGCCTATCTCACATCTTACAAAACCTTTTGTTTTATTGAAAGCCCTCAAACAAAAAAAAAATACCCCCATAAAGCCTATTAATTTAATACTAACACACAAAAACTATGTACTGTACATCTTCAAATACTGAAGTTTAACCCTCCTAATAGGAACAAATATCCCTAACTGACAGACACAAATGTGTGTTAAACTAAAAGAAAAGTTATCCATGATTAAGACACATGCCACAGTCTATGCTTTTACTAAGTGATAACTGGTTTTATCTTATCTTTATTGCTTTCCCAGCTGAAAACCCCTGAATGCTTTCAGAGAACATTATCTTTTAGCCAGTTTCTCTTTTTTCCCAGCCAATCACTCTCCACAGATTGTAACCAATTTCTCTTTATTAGATTGTCTCCATGTAGACATGAGAACCAGACAGTCAATTTCTCTTTATCAGGTTGTTTCCATGGAGACATGAGGGCCAGATACAGAATTGCTACTAAGCATACCTTAATTTTTCTAGAAAAAATAGCCTCATAATATTCAGTATTCTTTTTCATTTACTTGCTTTCTCTTAAAACTTGTTACTAAATCAGTCTAATGTCCTTACTCCAGTCATTCCACTATGCAAGAATGAGGAAAAAAGCACATCAGTTTTTCTTCTGTCCTGCTTTTCCAGCCAGGCTTTTTTTTCTTCCATCATATTTTACAAATATAATTATTGCACCACTGTAATCCCACATTAAGTTACTGGTTTTATTACTGCTCATTTCCATCTCCCATATCCTGTCTCTGCTTCATTTCCAATGTACTCTCAATTCTTCAAGTCAGTTCTCATGCTCCCTTCCTTTTCTCCAACATTTTCTGTTGAAACAGTGGAAAAGGTTTCACAGGTACAGTCTCTCTGTGGTCTTTATTACCAGAAGAACAAGAAGCAGAATATCCTTCTTTTTCACAGCTCACTTTTGTTGGACACACTTTTGTATTTCCTCCTTAGCATGTACTTCATCAAAAAATTATCTTGTCCCTCCAGGGAGGAATACCTTGAAGACAGTTGGGTACAGCAGTTTGAATTTCACACCTGTGTTCCCGAATAGTGGAATTAATTTACTCTTCTTCTGCCTGGTGTACAATTAGTAATCATTCTCCACAAACCCAATGCTGTCTCCCACTTTTAGTATTTTGTTCTTCTGCCACGGAATCAACTCCTTCTGTTGGTAGGATTGCACCTTTACTAATAAAGGTCTAGGTTGCTTTCTCATAGCCCAGTTTGGAGCATACACATGGTGTGCCCTTTCAACTAACATCTCCTGTTGTGGAATACCAGTCCAGTTACTTATTTGTGCTTTCAAAAAGTTAATGCAGTCTGTTCCTTCCAGCTTCTTTGGTATAGCTGAAAATCTCAAGTTTTCCCTACGTAGTCTGTCTTCTAATTCTATTATTATTTTAAACATCTTTTCCTGAGCAGTCTCATATTCACCCTGCCATTTCTTCATTTCAGTGTCTGATTTTTGCTGCTTTGTCACGTCATCTGAATATCTGTTTAAAGCTTCTTCCATTTTTTTCCAGCCTTTTGTTGTTTACGTTGATGTACTCCATCAGTGTTTTGTTTATTTTAATCAGGTCTGTGTACAGTTGTATTATTCCTTCCTGTAGATTACTGGAAGTTTTGTCTGGAGGTTGCATTGCATTTTGCTGAACAGCTGCAGAACTTTCCCCAGTCAGTGTTTCTTTCTCACTTTTTGTAGATGATTTTTTCCAAGTACTCTGTATTTCTTTTTTCCTGGTATCCAGGCAGTGCACTTACTAGCCAGTTACTGAAATGTACCCATAAACACAAAAGTCTACTGGCCTTCTCTCTTGAGTTTCTGTTGTGATCGGTTAGAGCTAGAGTTAAGCTGTTACTCAATGTGCAGCCATCTTGGAAGTCTGTTGTTGGTGGGTCTTGATGCAGAGAAAGCATCCATTACAGTCATCTGGGACTTTGAGTAGGGCAGTAGTAAAAATGTCCATTTTCTGGTAGAATACTAGAGTTATTAAGAAGGATTTATGAAGGGTCAGAGGCAATAATTAAGGTGGGATGATTCCCCTCTGATAAATGGTGTTTGAACAGAGAACCAGGCAGGGATGCCTACTTTTCCCACTGTTGTTTGCCTTATATTTAGAGCAGCTAGTAAAAAAATAAGGAATTCATAATTTCAAGGAAACACTGGTATGATAAACAACAAACATTCTTTATTGGCTGATGGTATTATTTTATAGTTGATATATCCAAAAAAGAATATTTCAGTCTTGTGGAACATTTTGAGACAGTTTCAAGTTTTTCCAAGTATAAAATAAATAAAGATAGATAAAAGGCTGTAGCAGCAAACTATGTAACCATACATCATTTGGTTCAGCAGTACCTATACTTGTGGGGACATGCTAAGATGAAGTATGTAAATATATGAATTAAACATTATCCTTTTATGGCAGGTAAGGATATGTGGAAAGAGGCTAAGCAAAACATAATACAAAAACAGAGACGCTGGAAGCTGTTGATAATGGATAATTAGATGCAATTATTGAAAGTGTTTTGGTCCCTTTAGTCTTATATAGAAGCTAGCCATATTTAACGAAATAGAAAAGTTGCAGATGATTAAAAAAAGAGTTGAAGAAATTTATTTGGGAAAGGGAAGGGTAAAAATTTGCTTTTCCCTCTGGAACAATGCGGTTTAGTATTATTTGATTTGAAGGGGTACTTTAGAGCTATGTTGATAATTATCATAAGCATAACACAAGCAGATATGCTGATAATTATCATAGGCATAACTCAAGCAGAAGGTTATAAATTAAAGTGGAAAGGAATGATAATGAAATGGGGGAGTTCAGGAGATAAAAACAGACTAGGATTTGGGATGCAATCCCTTAAGGGGAATGGCAACCATACAGAATATTATATTCATAAATTAGCAGAAATTGTTCTAAAAACTAAGCTACATTGGGAATAGATAATGTTGTTTTTACTAATAGGAATGACTGCAAGTAGGGTTATGGAAAATAGACAAGGGAGTATTAAAGTTTGCTGGAGGAAATTAGCAATGAAACCAAGGTATTAGCAGTAAATAAATTGATAGGAAATGGTAATAGAGTGAGAGAAGACTAAGCAGATGTTCTTCATGTTTCACTGTTGCAGTCATCACATTTGGGTTAGCTGCCTGCAGGTAGCCCTCAGCCAGCCTGAATACCAGAGTCTTCGGATTTCTGCGTTGGATGCTGTCGCTTCTTCCTTGACATCAGGTCATCAGGGGTATAAAACATGCAGCCGACGCCATTACATCAGTCTTTCTTGCCGTGCGGTGCTTGAAGCAGAAGCAGTTCGCAAGTGCCGGTCGGCGGACTCCTGAAATTTTCGTTTTCG
Organism: Protopterus annectens; assembly: GCF_019279795.1. NCBI lineage: Eukaryota > Metazoa > Chordata > Ceratodontiformes > Protopteridae > Protopterus > Protopterus annectens. Next base: position 407,753,429 of record NC_056742.1, on the reverse strand, counting down.
AGTTTCAGACCTGAAGTCTTCAAAAAAGCTAAGTAGCCCGTTAGGGATCCCTTTTCTTGGTCTAACCGATGTCAGTAAAAGTTAACAATTGCCTTACCTGTGGAAAGCAAATACCTCATAGAGATTTTCATTCTTACTGCATCCCCTGCTTAGGCCCAGAGCACGACGTCCCTCATTGTCGGTTTTGTGCCTTATTCAACACCTGAACTATTCATCACCGGGCTATTTTTGCACCTAATTACTTTCGTACTCATTCTGTGTACTCTGAAATGGCTTTGTCAAGTCATCCGACTACCAATCTTCTTAAAAAAACATAAGGATAAAGACAGAGACAGACCACATAGGTCCAAAACTGCAGATGACGCTTCTTTTAAGCTAGTCCACCAGTACTCAGTGAGGTGCTTTCACAGCCCCTGATACCCACTACTTCTGATTCGCAGGCCTCTACTGAGACCCATTCGAAGTCCGGTATGTCGCGAGATGCTTCTTCAAGTGTGGAACCTGTGGATGTCTCTACCTTGGATGGGTCCAGAGCCGCTGTGCAGGCACCAGCTTCTGAGGGTGTATTCAGGCCTACAGACATTCATATTAAACCAATGCCATCATTTTCATCCAGGCCTAAAACTCACACCACGCCTAGAAAACCGACGACCAAACTGCAGACTCAGGCCCATATGCCTAAAAAATAAATGTTTAGAATGGCTGAAGACCTCGTTATCTTAATTAGGGGAAGCCAGCCTTCCCCCTCTAAGAGAACTAGAACTGATTTTTTTTCTGATTCTTCTGATCAGGAATCTGATTTTTCTGCTCCTTCAGATTACCAGGATTTGCCCTTATCTACTTATGAGGATTCTGATGCAGAGGATTCCATTTCCTCTGCTTCCCCTACAGAAGATTTTTCTTTCGGTGAAACCTTGCACACTCTTAGGGAGCATTTCTGTTGGGAAAGCCAGGATTACTCTAACTCCAAAAAGAGAGTTAGGGAATTCTTACTCCTACCTCAACACAGGCCTTTAGCTATCCCTCCTGTTCTGGACATTGTAGATGATGCTTTCTTGGAATCTTGCCTTTCCCCAGACACTTTACCTCCAGCTCCCAGAAAACCTGACTGGTATTACAGAGTACCTGACTCTTACCAGTCCCTCTTCAAGAATCCTTCTGCGGATCCAGAGACCATTTACCAAGGACCAAAAGGCATTAAGGCTACTGCTGCCAAAAATCCTACCCCTTCTGATAGAGATTAGACAGATGGGGTAAGAAGGTATACACTTCTCCTACTTTGGCCATTAGGGCTTTACATTGCCAGTTTCATATGCTAAAGTATCAGCAGCATGTTATGGGGCTACTTAAACAGAAAACAATGTTGATTCATGACTGTACTGAACACAGAGAATTACAGGATTTAATGCATTCTGCAGAACAAGTTGGTAAACATATTTGCAATGTGGTTTTGACACTTTAGAAGCATCTTGCAGGGCTGCTGTCACTGGGTCTGTAATTAGAAGGCATGCTTGGCTTAAGGAACAAAACTTGCCAGATCATGTAAAAGCTAAATTACTGGATGCTTCCTTAAACCAAGACTGCCTTTTTGGCAACAAAGCAGAAGTCATCCTCAAAAGGATGGAGGAAAAAGCTAAATCTATGCAAACTGTTAAAGATTTCCTACAAGTACAGCCTCCCAGATTCAGTAGGCATTGGCCTTCAAAGAACTGGTCTTTTCCAGTCCCTTCTAGGCCTTTTCAGTCCAAACCCAGGAACAGCAGACCACCTAGGCTACAGTCTTAGGCTACGCACAGACCTAAGCAGTGGGGGGGGCTCCCACTTCCAATGCAGGGAGTAGTAAGCCACCCCCTATGGAAAAATGGCACAATGACTTAACCTTAACCCTTCCAAGCCCTGCTCTACTACCTGCTCCCTTAGGAAGAAAGCTCACCCTGCATGCAAAAAACTGGGAACTCATTACCCAGGACAAATGGGTTTTGAACATAGTTTCCCAAGGATACAGATTCCACTTCCACACCCTACCAACACCAAATGGTTGGCCAGACCTACCCCCAAATCAATGGGCGGAGGCCCAACAGCAGGTTCTCTGTCTTCTCAATATCTGGGCTATTCAGCCTGTCCCAGTAGAACAAAGGGGACAAGGTTTTCTGGTACCCAGAAAAGACAACTCTTGGCATCCTATCCTGGACCTCTCTATTCTCAACACCTTTCTGGTAGTTCCAAAATTCAAAATGCTAACTCTGCAACAGCTTCTTCCCATGCTAGCCAAGGATGCCTGGCTGGCAATCCAGACTTAAAGGAAGCTTACCTGCACATCCCAATAAGTGACTCGTGCAGGAAATACCTACGCTTCAGGGCAGGCTCCATGCAGTTCTCTGCACTTCCCTTTGGCTTATCTACTGCGCCCAGGGTATTCACAAAGTGTCTAGCTCCAACTATTGCATTTTGCAGGCAGAGAAATATTCAAATTTACCCATACTTGGACAATTGTCTGATTCAGGCAGAAAGCCAGGACTTGCTATTACAACACCTGGCATTCATAAAGAAACTTCTAACCTCACTGGGGTACACCATCAATGAAAAGAAATCTCACCTAGTACCCTGCCAACAGATTGTATTCCTGGGAGCAAGCTTGAACACAACTTCCCATATGGCATTCATCACTCCAGAGAAACAAGTTTATTTGACAACCTACTTCAAACTATTGGCCACAAAACCCCAGCTATCTGCAAGGAAAATACTGCAAGCCCTGGGGTTCATGGCCTCTTCCATTTTACTAATTCCATATGCAAGACTGCATACGAGGAAACTCCAGTGGTATCATAAAAGCCCATGGTGTCAACATTCTCAGGACCTGGAAACAATGATTTCTATCATTCCTTGTATCAAGATAGAGTTCCTTTGGTGGACAGAAGCCTACTACCACAGCAAGGGACTCCCTTTCACTCTACTCCCTGCTGCCCAAACCCTAACAACAGATGCATCAGACTATGCATGGGGGGCTCACATGGCAGGGCAGTGCATTCAGGGCAAATGGAACCCGAGACAGATGCACCCGCATATCAATCAAAAAGAAATGTTAGCTGTACAGAATACTCTGACAGCCTTCAAAGACCGTATTTTTCCAGGACAACTATTGGTAAAGATAGATAACACTACAGTTATGTGTGGAACCCACTCGTACCTTATCTGCAGACTAGCCATGGCTCTGTGGAACACATCCTTAAGCTACCAAGTACTCCTGCAAGCTCAATTCCTGCCAGGCATACTAAATTCACTGGCAGATGACTTGAGCAGAAATCTCATGGACCCACACGAATGGAAACTAGAACCCAAAATATTCAACCTCTTGAGGAACAAATGGGGGACTCCAGAGGTAGACCTGTTTGCCTCCCCTCAGAACTACCAATTGAACAAATTCTGCACAAGAACTCCCCACAGCCAAGCTTGGAAAGTGGATGTCCTGTCCTTTACCTGGGAAAGCCTCTCAGTTTATGCCTTTCTGCCTCTGCCTCTCCTCTCGAAGGTTCTACTAAAGATCAAACAGGACAAGCCAAGGACAATACTGATTGCACCAGACTGGCCACACCAACACTGGTACCCCGTCTTGTGCAGTATGGCACTGCTACAACCATGGCACCTGCCTCAGACCCCTTCCCTGCTGTCCCAGCAGGCGGGCCAAATTCTGCACTCTCAGCTTCAAACCCTGAACCTTGCAGCCTGGCTAATTCCTTGAGCTCTCCCTTAGCATCCCTCAGGTACTGGATGTCATTCTGGAGACAAGGAGGCCTAGAAATAGAAAATCCTATGCTGAAAAGTGGAAAAATACTCTTCCTGGAGCCTGGCTCAGGGGATGGGCACAACGGTGCCCAGCTTACCTCATATTCTACAGTACTTAACAGAAATGCTCCACAGGGGCCTATCTTTCTCGTCAATTAAAATTCATGCCTCTGCCATTTCAGCACATTATAATACTGAGCCACCCCTCTTCTCTCACCCCTTGCTAAAGCAATACCTTAGAGGGGCCCAAAAATTTAAGACCCCCCAGGAGAGCTCCCACTCCATCCTGGGACCTTAACTTTGTATTGGAAAAGCTCACTCTTCCCCCTTTGAACCAGCTGCTACAGCAGAGTTGAAATTCCTTTCTTGGAAAACAGCCTTCCTTCGAGCCATCATGTCAGCAAGAAGAGTGTCTGAATTACAGGCCCTCATGGCAGTGGAACCCTTCATTATCTTCCATGTGGACAGGGTTTCCGTCAGGACTAATCCTTCCTTTATGCCCAAGGTGGTGTCTTCTGTGGCCCTAAATCAGTCCATTCATTTGCCTACCTTTTTTCCCTAATCCACAAAACAAAGGGGAATGAATACTGCACTCTCTGGACATGCACAGACAACTTAGATTCTATTTGGATAGGACTAAGCCTATCAAAAAATCTGAGCAGCTGCTAGTTAGCTTTGCTGCAGGGGCAGAGTTTGAGGCCATTTCAAAGCAAACCATTTCCAAATGGATAGCCCATTGCATTCATTTCTGCTACAAGCACCATGGAAAACCTATCCCACAGGGGATAAGATCACATTCCACCAGGGCCACATCTACCTCTGCAGCATTTCTCAGAGGGGTCCCTACCAGGGACATCCTAGAAGCTGCTACCTGGAGCTTTGTACATACCTTCACCAAGCATTTCCACTTGCCTATCTTTTCTAAATCCAGAGCTGGATTTGCCATTGCAGTCTTACAGGGATTAATAGCTGGCCCTAATGCTCTTTAACTTCCTCCTCCCTTTCTTAGCTTTGGGAATCAACCCAAATGTGATGTCTGCAACAGTGAAACATGAAGAACATAGTACAGTTGTGTACACTTACCATAAATATAGATGTCGGAGTGTATTCACTGTTAAAGTCCTGGTTACCCTCCCTCCAGCTCCCTGACCCCTCTTGGCTCTACCTCTCCTTCTGGTTGGTATATCTATTTTTTCTTGTGTATTTGCTTTTTGATGGGGTTTACCATACCATTTAATTGCTTCCTATTGTGGGGGCACCTGACATCTGGGGCAAGAAAAACTGATGTAATGGCATCGGCTGCATGTTTTATACCCCTGATGACCTGATGTCAAGGAAGAAGCGACAGCATCCAACGCAGAAATCCAAAGACTCTGGTATTCAGGCTGGCTGAGGGCTACCTGCAGGCAGATAACCCAAATGTGACGATTGCAGCAGTGAATACATTCGAACATCTATATTTATGGTAAGTGCACAGAACTGTACTAATTTGGGACTGCAGGTTAGAGACTGCCTTCCATATCAGGGAATCAAAAGATAGTATAAACAAAGAGATATCTATATGGGAGTGTTAAGTGAAAGACCAGCACTGGTAACATTTTTAGTTGAGTTTGGAACAAAAGCTGCTGCTAAAAAAAGGAACAATTAGTAGGCTATATTAAATATTGCATTATAACCATACGAATCGATTAGATTAGAATATAGTAGGAAAAGAGAATGGAAAGGCAATTTGCAAAGGAATAAGAAGAAGAAATCTGTAAGGCTGATAAATATGTAATGAAGTCCAGCAGGTTTAGGATTTCTGCTTGTAAGTGTTTGCATAACTATTTTTATACCCAAAATAGACTTCAGAGGATTTTTTCACAGAGAGATAGCAAATGCCATAGGTATGATGGGGAAGACAGAGTTAATTGGAAATGTATTTTGTGGGAATGTAAAGAGTTGTCAGATTTTACAATTTTACAATTTCTTTAGACAGTATTTTGACAAAAGTGTTAGAGGAACAAATGGTTATAACTAAGGAAAATATTCTTGGATATAGGATCTGAATTGCCTAAACATAGTAACATCTTACTGAGTTATTGACTGCCAGAAAAGCAATTACTAGAAAATGGAAATCATATTCTGATGCAGCTGCAGTTTAAGTATTAAATGTTGTAAAGGTGGTGATAGTAGTGGAGGTAGGATATTTAGAAAAGGGAAAGACTAACTTTCATAAAAATAAATGGGATTTGTGGCAAGAATATGTTTATAGAATAATGTTTAGGAGGAGGGGGGAGGATTGAAGTTTAAGGGAAAGTGGGAATTGAGCAATTTATGTAATGGTGTAGTGAACCCAGATTGTTAAAAAAATGTATATTGCATAACAATAACAATGGAGACTGTTATACTTGCTTGTTTTGCTTTCTATTGATGTATGGGAACTTGTGTTATTTTTTAAAATGTGATTATTTAACAAATATGTTGAAACAACTAAAACAATTACCCCAAGTTCATGTCATTTTATTTTTTTAATGTAGGTTGTAATGGCTTAAATGGGGGAAATCAATATCCTCCTCCATCCTATGTATAGTGGGTGGAAATCTCCTGATATGCATCCCAGTACTTCCTTTTATATTTACATTTCCTCCCAGTCCTTAGAGGTGACATGTTGAAGGATGGTGAGGAAGCTTGAATAGGTATAAATATCAATGACAAGACCTGCAAAAAGCTTCCAGCTCTTCTGGCTTGCTCACTGAAAAAGTGAATGACTAAAGAACCAGGTAAATGTTTCTTATTGAGGCCAATGTTTTTGTACAGCCAGTCACCATGAATGGTGTAAGCAGATCATTCTGCACTGGTCATGTTTTTACTGCCATTGATGACACACAAGATTGAGGGCACCAGTCCCTACTACCCAGGGTTGTATTAGATTGAAGCTGATGTCAACAGTGAGCAAAACCTGCAACAGATTGAAATACCAGCTGACCCATGAACTGATATTCAGAATACTAGTAGGATGGATTACTAAAATATAAGTGTTATAATGGATTTCTGTATTTTACACATTGCTTCTGAGCAGGATTTCTGTATTTTAGACATGAGCAAGCTAGGCATGAAAATATATTTGTGTTCTGAGACATGATGCTGCAGCTGTGTGCTAGATAAGGAGAGACAGTTCTGCTTTCTGTTATTATGAAACATTGCTTAAGTAGGAGAAAATATTTGAACGTTGCATGTGAAAGCTGCAATGTGAACAAAAGACACTGTTATGAGTGCAGCTAGACAGACTAGCATTCCACTTCTAACCTTGAATGTAACAAGTGCTGTGTAAAGGGAGAGCTTTTGCACATGAAGTCATATAAAATTTGCTCAGAGTTTGAGAGCATTCTGAAATGTAACAGTCCACGCCATCACTAGGTGATGACTGCATGTTGCCATCAACTGATCAATATGACTTGTGATAGGAAAGAATATTTCAGGAGGTACCCTCTCAGTTGTATAGTATTTTGTTTCATGTATATAAGTTAGTCTTTGTAGTCTGCCATGTTAGATTTATGTTCAGTGTAATATCAGTAAGGAATTAAAAGCTTGTAGCCTCAGTATGATTTTGTCTTGGCAAATTTGTTTTGAAACAGGATAGCATTCACATTGACCCTCAAGTTGAAGGAGTGGAAATCCAGCCCAACCAACATCTGTATGAGTACCTATAACACTAGTGCTGAAACTTACCATGTTAGGCTCCAAGCATGGAGTCCAAGTGTCAGCAGTATCATTGTCAATGCCATCAATATCTAGAGTTATCTTCAAAGACTATGGTCCTAACATTAAGACATAACCAGTGCTGACAAATCTGTCGATACCCTCATCAGCACCTGATGATGTGAGCCTACCTGTTTTTGACAAGTGTTTCAATGGGGGCCAGTGAGGAGAATGGAGATGTTCTGGCTGAAAAAGAAGGAAAAGAGAGGAGGAAGAAATTTTTTGCTTGTTCCTGATAAAGGCCTCTAATGTGTTTTCATACTCAGTATCCGCAAGATAAATGAAGCAATGATGGTCTGGAAGTTCAATTTTTTATGTACTTCAGATAAAGTGGATACACTGTCATTTGTAAAGAGTTTAATGGGAGACTATTCAAACAAAACTATCCCAGGAAGTTTAGACACACCAGAAGAATAGTTAGTACAAGTCAGTGTCTTTTCTACTTGAGGCTTTTTACCAATAGGTCCTGCAAAGGTCTCTCTCACTTTATCAGTGCTTATTTTGCTTTTCTTGTTTGTCTTTTCACACATTATCTATTGGCTGAGCTTGAGGTTGTAGGACTGCCAGTGCTGGACATTAAGCCATATCCATCTTAAATAATAATGGTTTATTTTTTTTTAATACTTGAAGGTAGCACCAGACAAGTGAAACCCTTCAAGCAACAGAAATAAAAGAGTAGAAGGGCAATTTAGAAAGATAAACCGCAAGAGATTACTGAAAAAAATAAAGTAAGGCCCAGGACCTAGGGAGAGGTGCTAAACAGATATTAAATTTGGAAGCTAGTTTATTACTATACTCTCAGTAAAAGGAGAGCATCTAGTAGCCTGGGAAATTTTCAGATTGCTGACATGACTTAATGCCTGCGACTCTAGTCCTGCTGACAAAGATGCACCTCCTAATACAAGACTCAGGGATTTTTTGAAGGACAAAATAGCTCCAGAAGAGCAGGCTTCATGAAGAAGACACTTTCCACCATGATGGATAGTACATCCCATTATTTATTTATTTCACATTTGTTAACCGGGTTAGTGCAAATGGGTAAGAAATTACCCATTTTCAGTGGAGACCCGAGGGTAAAAGCCCAAACAAAACATACAAATAGAGACAAGTTAACAATATAAAGAGCAAAACAAACTTATGGATACAATGGATAAGAATAATTAATATACTTATGAATGATTTAATTGTCCTGTTTTGTTAACAGCATATGCGTATGATGAATGATGTTTTTATTTTATTGTTACACTTTGTCTGTTTATACAGTGTAGCTGAAATTGCATTGGGAAAGTGAGGAGGAGGAGCAATAATTTTAATGACAGCAGACCAGTCTGTACAATAGTTCAACTTTATGCAGAGGAAGAAACTGAATCCTTTTGCTAAAACATCTTTAAGAATTTCAGAAGGAAGGAAAACAACTGGCAAACTGGAATTCCGTGCTTATTTCTTTTCATAAACCAGCATCTGCACTTAGTTAGAGGGTAATATCCCTCTTTATCTGAAACAAAACATAAGCATGTCCTTTCTCATTGTTACGGCAGCAGGCATAAAACTCACACCCTTAAGATGATTTTAAGAAAAATGGGTAACTTGTGTATTAGAACGAATTATTCTAAAAACACACACACACACACACACAGCAGTATTATTCACATTAACTGTATTTCCACCTTGCAACGTAAGCAACACCAGCAGGTAAGTTAATGGGGGTAATTTGCTTTACTAGTACATTACCTGTCCTCTGTAAATCGTTCTCATTTCTGAGTCCCAGAGTGTTGAACTGAGATTTGAACTAATGTTGTAAATGTAATGAAGTTTGGTAATCTTAATACTTCACAGTAGTGCTTAGTAATCTATTCTACAAACAAAAGAAGGGAGTTCAGTGCTCTGATTAGTCTGTAGTGAAGAATATGCAACTGAAAATAGCAAGAGTTTGTGTTGTAACATACTGCCTCCTAACATACAAAGAGGAATTGCTGAGATAAATGCTTAACATATGCACTGTGTTTTAGCAAAGAGTGACCACTAATCCTTCATTTTCTTATGACTTTTCCTTTGTGTAGTATTACATATACTGCTGTATTCTGGGACTCATTGCCTGCTCTATGTTCCTGCATGTGGGCTTTGAACTAAAGCTGATCTGCCTAATCTCTGCATCCATGGTTTATTACATCATCATCTGGAAGACACATGCATGTCTCTTTAATGCCTATAAATATGAACTTCTCAACATCAACTGTACACAGTCCAGGTATGTTACTCTTCAAAAGTTTCATTGTTGCCATGCATAGATCTTTGTTTGCCACATGCACACACACACACACGTATATACATACATACACACACGCATATAATATATATACTGATGAAGATACTTCCTTACATAATCACAACTGTAAGATTAACATTTCCCAGAGTTAAAACTTCAACCAGATGGAACACACCCATCAAAGCTGCTACTCATTGAATCCCCTTAAAATTTGTTTTGCACGGGAAAATTCCCTAACTTATATATATACTAACTATATTGCACAACCATGGGAAAAAGAGACATAGAAGGAACCACTGCCTGTGTGCCAACAGAACCTGCTGTGATTTTCTATGCAGAATAGTGATCAGGAAGTTGAACTCGATGAGTCTGAACATCATTCTCTTTTCACTTAAAGGGTAGGATAACACAACTATAATGATTGTGTTATTTCATCCAGTAGCACTTTAAACAACTTCTTCCCTTCAGCTTTTGTATTCTTGCCACTCCCACCTCCAGACATTTATCCCTATTTCAACTTTTTATTTTTTACTGTCCCCCCCCCACCTCCTTCTTGCCATAACTGCCATTTGACAAAGTGAATTTATTGTATGCTACTGTTCACAGGTTCATAGGTAAGTATTAGATTAGTTGCCCCTGTGGGCTATTTTAAGCCTAGTCAATTCCCCTCAAAGCTGAGAATCAAATCCTGTACCTTGTGTTTTTGAGGTAAACACCTTAACCATTATGTCAACCCCCAACCCCATATATTATATAAATTACAATAATGTTTGGTGTAAATTTTGCTTTATGTGTAATTTTCATTTGTTTTGTAGTAATTTGTAGTATTTTTTCCACAAACCTTTCCTACTTGGGCCTTCTCAAAAAGTGGGCTGTGGCCAGGTGGGTCATCTCAGTCAGTATGTAAAATAAATAAATATGAATATGTATGTATACCCCAGGGATCTAAACCTTGTCATTACAATGAACAAAACTTGCTGGAGGGATAGGTTCCTGACCCAGAGACTCCCCATACTTTGGAATAGACTGCACATACATGTCAAGCAGAGTGCCTCCTTGGCCCTCTTCAAAAGTAACCTTTGACGATTGGATGAGAGATAGGAAATTCACCCCGGGGATCACGTCAGTCACCCTGCTAGACAGGGGTCCAGGGAAGTAAATATTGTGGGAAGAAATAGCCAGGGAATTGTTATGGTTAGGCTTGTATAGGCCCTAGGGCCGATAGCCTAGTACCAACCTATGAGCCATCCCCACCGGACTACTGTTGTACTACCTTTCTCATCCAAATCCATTTTTCCCTCATCCAGACTTTGTGGCTACTTTTCTACCTTAAGTTGTCACAGATTTATAGATATTTCAAGGCCACTGAGCCATTTTCAGCTTACCAGTGCCCACTTTCAAACAGCACCTCCTTTCTCCAGGCAAATCATGGGATAAATTCATGAAGACCCATCCAATTATCTAGTTTATTCATAAAGGAAGATAATGAAGCTCACTGCTTAACATGCAGGGAACATTTTTTCAGAGGTTTGGGAGTCTCCAGGTTATAAACCTGTCCCTCCATCATATTTTATTTATCTGTTAGTGAGTATTGGTGGAGATATTTGACTTACGGAGAAAGAGGAGGTCCTGGAAAATCAAGTCTTTAATGGCATGGTAAATAAAACATAAATCTTCCCACAAAAGTCTATAAGACACTGAATAAAAAGTTGGAGATTCCAGCCTCTCTGGTAGCTTGGAGACTTTGGGCTTGTAACCGTTTTGATTAGGAGCCTTTGAGGTCTTTTTAATTTTTTGATACATTTACTGAGATACATCCCAATGGGGGCTTTGTACTCAGTAGTTGAACTGATCAATACTGAGTAAGGAGGGAGTGATTGCCTTGTTTAGACCTGAACAGGATATCTTAGAGTTATTTAAAGTACTGAGGGAATTTACACAGTTTTCAAGGTATAAAATACATGAAGATAAAGCTAAAGCAAATAGTGCAAATTATGTACCAACATTCAGATTAGTAAGAGAATATCCACAATTATGGGAACACACAAAGCTAAAATACTTAGTACAAACTGCGGTGGTCGTGCTGCGGTAGCGTTGTCACCTCACAGTAAGATGTTGTCCTGTTCGATTCTCAGCTGGAGCGTCTTCTGTGTGGAGACGTGTGAATGGGCGTACCTTCGTTGAAGGTTGTGAGTCAGGGCTGGCAACTCGACATGTAAAAATCTGCTACCAATCATTAGCGGACCAGAGTTCCGCTGTGGCGACCCCTAACTGGGAAAAGCCGAAAGAGAGAACAACAACAAAGCTAAAATACTTAGTGGTATGGATAACTGCAAAATATTTGTTAGAATTCTGGAAGAAAGTAAATAAAAAGATTATTAGCATGATCAAAAATGGAAAACTATGAGAATAGATTTGAATCAAAGAATTCAAGCAGTAAAGATGTTTATTGTCCCATTAATAATATATATGGCCCAAACATTTATATCCAATCTGGAGAATAAATTCTGGAAGCAAATAAAAAGAAAGATATTAAAATATATTTGGGAAGATAAAGGGTGGAATGGAAGATGTTGACTTTGCCCAAAGAGGAAGGGGACTAGAATTGCTATGCCTACAAGAATACCATAAGGCTACACAAATGGGATTAAGATATTATGCACAGAACAGTAATTACTAGTCAAAATGGAAATGGATGCTGCTGAAGCAAGGAGAGTACCCTCCCATAAAATGAAGAATAAATATATGGTCACAACCATTAAAGGATTCACAGAAGGAAACCTATTTGAAAGTAATGTATAGAAATGGAATATAGGTGTTTAGACTGAGGAGGTGCCAGAAATTGAGATTTCATATATAATCAACTGGTCTAGGAAAACAGAAATTAAAGACTTTGCTAAACTGAGAGATGTGGTACTAGAATAAGAGGAAAATATATTACTTGGAACTACGATGCAGTGAAGATAATGGGGATTAGTAGGACTATATGAAGAAGAATAAATTAAATGGATGGAAAATGTTGGAATATAGCAGTCTATCTGAATTTTTTTTGAAAATATGACAGAGATTTAGATGAAACTGGGAGAAATCAGAGTTAGTAAAAACTTTGCTGAAAGCAAGATCATAAAAGGTGAATAGTAGGAGACTGATTAGTGGGTTGCATAAGGCACAGCTGAAGGATGGTACAAAAATAACTCAATTGCTAACTTTTGACAAAGAACAACAGAATAAAAACTTAGAACCAGGTAGAGATATATAAAGCCATGTGGGCAATTATAAAATCAAGGAAGTGTAGAATATTTGCCAGGAAGTGCATCCAAAAGCAGATTGCACAAGATGTTCCCTGAAGTAAGCCAATATTGTTGATGTGAACTGGATCAAAAGGTGAACTGGGGACATATTTTCTGCCATGTAGTAAATCAGAATAGTCTGAAAGGAAACTGTAGGGTCATCTTTGAAAAATTTTAGTCTGAGTGGGAAATTTGAATTTAGGTGGATGATTTATAAGAGCCACATTTTTTAAGGTCCCTAACAGTATTAATCCTAACTGCAGCTAAGAAAAGTGTAACTAGATTATGGAAAACAAACCAGGAACCAATAATGGAGGAAGTGGTGAATAATAATTAATAGTTAGAGCTGGCAACGATAAGTTATAATATAAGTTGGGTACATAACACAAAATGGATGAAATGGGAACAGATCCCTTGAGGACAGCAGTAGTTATACAAAAAGAGAGAGACATGATTGAAAGACATGAAATCCAGAGAGAAGGAGGAACTGAAGAAAATAAATAAAAACAGGGAACAGGTACAGAATACCTCTGTGGAAGAGAATAGAAGTCCGAGGGGTCTGGGGAGAATTAATAAGATTAGATTTTACAGCACTGAATTGGATGTAAAGGTGATGTGTGAACAGCGCTGATGCATAAAAATAAGGAAACAAATATGTAATACCCTGTGACTAGGCTGAGCCTAATATATAAATAAGTAGTAGCATTAAAGACATTATTTATATAAGGTTTGAATTAGGGCTAGTATCCAAGGAAAGAAAAGTGTACAATGCATGACGATAGTAGAGACATTGTGAGGTGTGGATAAAGAGAAAAAAATAAAACATTTGGTTTTAAAAAAATATATATACATATATACATGTGTGTGTGTGTGTGTGTGTATATATATATATATATATATATATATATATATATATGTCTGCCATACAATAACTCAAATGGGGTAAATCCTGAAGAAGCTTGGGGCACCTGCCTTACAGCAAAAATGAAGGAGGAAAATATCTGATCCCAGTTCCTTCCATCGTCCATGAGTGCTTATTTGGGAACAGTAGAAATGAAAACTTCAGCGTCAGTAACAATGCAGGTTGACAAAATCACTCAAAAAGAATATTCCAAGATAAACGTGGTTTACAAACAAGACATAGAACGTTTATTGTGCACTTAGACGGTAAGCGCTTTCACACTTGCTTCTTCAGACCATGTATATGTGTATATATACTATGTATATATATATAGATACCTAAATATAGATATATATAGATACCTAAATATAGATATATAGAGATATAGATACATAGATATAGATATATATGTGCATGTATATGTATATATATATGTACCCCTTTTAAAAATTGGGGGAGCAGGAGACATCAGCTTGACACACTGTTAAAATTGCACAGTCCTGTTAAAGAAAAAATTATAGATGCAGAAATATCAAAAGAAACTAGAATCTGGTTTTGTTTGGAAAGGACAAGTGAACCTGTGTGATAGCAGAAAGATTTTACTGTCTCTTAATCAGAAAACTTCAGTTATTAACTTAGTGAAAAAAATAAGAACAGACATTTAAAGGGAAGAAACTCCGTGCATTATACGGAGCTTTGCCAAAAGATTCCAACTATTAAAGTAAGTAATAAAATATGCCTTTGTAAAGACATAAAAGGATAGATCCATGAGAATAAACCTACTAAGAGAAGAAACAGAACCTGAACAGAGTCCTGGGTTTCCCTTTGTAAAGTTAAAACAGAAGTGTAGCCAGAAACAGAATCTTCAGCAGCAAATATTGGAAAAAGAAACAGAAGTTGCTGTAGTAAAAGTAAAAGATCACCAAAACCTGAAAAAAGTCACTGGCATGTAGAAAAGGAATAGCAGAAGAAGAAGAAATCCTGGTACCTGTATTCATACGTGAATAGACTGTACCTTCTACTTTACACGAATGAACTTACAAAAATGTAAAATGTTCATGTCCTGGCAAGTCAGCAATGAGAATTAAAAAAATGCAGTTGGAAGATGATGTGTTAAACAAGACCAGAGAAAGTGTAGCCATAACAAAAGCAGCAGTAGATGGGCAGACTGGGCCCAGTCTGCACCCATATTATTTGTTGAAAAATGACTTGCTGTATGGTGTAAATAAAGGCAAAGAAGAAATAAATTGCTAACTGTTTATTCCAAAGTCTTTTAGAATACTTATGATGAAAGTGGTACATGTCCATTTCCAAATGTCCTCCAGAATATGGCTAAAAACCAAAGATAAAATTTCAGCAAGATTCTTTCAGTCTGGAACAATGAAAGACATTGAGAACTTCAATCAGCCTGCCCAGAATGTCAAAACATTGAACCACATCCTACATTTGAGTCCCCTGACACCTATGCATATTATTAAAGTCTACTTTAAGTATAACAGTGACTACCAGTGCTTGACTTTGCTACTACGTTTTGTAAAGCAGTTCCCTTCAAAAAATCAGTACCACGGCAACAGCCGCAGAGCTAGTGTTACATTTCTGCAGTGCAGGGATTCCCAAATAAGCACTCATGGACGATGAAAGCCCATTTATGTCAGGGGTAATGTGCATCAAAAAGTTAAGAACATCAGTGTATCACCCTCAAAATGGTGAGTTAGTCTGTGTGAAAAAAAAAGAACTAGATGGAAGGAACTGGGATCAGATATTTTCCTCCTTCATTTTTGCTGTAAGGCAGGTGCCCCAAGCTTCTTCAGGATTTACCCCATTTGAGTTATTGTATGGCAGACATTCCCAAGGCTTTCTGGACATAGTAGTCTAGACTTGGGAGGAAAAAATACCTGTTAAAAAAGGGTCTATATTACAACGTCGAACTCACAGGAGTTCGAATGTTGTAATATCAAACCGTACAGTTCGAAACCCAATAACAACGAAAACACAGAACAGCGATTTTTTTCCCAGGTAAAAAAATCACTGTTTCGTTACAAAAAAAATAAAACATACACTTTAAACTTAAACTAAAGTGGGGGGCTTCGCCCCCCCACACCCACCAACATGGGGGGCTGTGCCTGGGAAAAAAATTGGTGTGCCTTGGCTTCGCTATTTTCGTATTTCAGACTGTTGGGTTCGATATTACCATGTTCAAACTCCTGTGAGTTTGACGTTGTAATAAAGACCCATTAAAAAAGACTCCCTACTGAAATGTCAGCACTCAAAATGCCAAGTGCCGAAAATCTGGGGAAAAAAAAAGGCAAAAATCACAGAGACGAGAGAATCACAAAAAATCTGTCTTCTCCTTTAATCTTCTTTTTGCAGGGGGGATCCTGCAGTCACCCCAAACTTACATATACCAACTCCAAGATTGCTGTACCTTGGAGAAAAGGGAATAATCTGAGAAGTGGCATCTTGGTCTTAGTATATGTAAGTCCGTTCTTTTAGGTAGTCAGTCTCTGCATTTTGGGACTTGCTGTAGAAGATTTTGACCCTTTGAGGTGGCAGAGAAACTAAATGAAGTAAACTACTAAATAGAGAAATTAGAGAGACAAAGTGAGATCAGATTTATCAATAAATGAGGAAACAGAGTCTAAAGGATTAGTCCAGATAAAATCACTTTAGCTAACAGATCTCAGAGATTCACTGCCTCTCTGATGCCCAGCCTATGGAAGGAATAAAGACACCTTGTTAAAGTTTCAAACCATTTATTCAGTTAAGTAGGTAGGTAGATAAGCGTTCTTACTTGAATACATTATACTCTACAGGTCAGTTTTTTTAAGTTAGTTACAGATAGTGGTGGGGAGGGTCCACAATAGCTGATAGGAGGATTATCTGGAGGATGGAAAAACAAGGAGCTAATCTCAAGGCTTAGAAATTAGCCCCTTATGTGAATATTCTTGAAAAACCCACCAGGGCTTAAAAGCTCAGCAGTCTGTGGAACATCATTGTTAGTTTAAAAGTTTATTATTTTTATTTTTAACAAACATAAAAAGGAGAATTCAAGCATGACAACACACCCTTGGCATCCACTGTAGAACTACATTTAAGAAAGTACTTTTGCCTGAGCTTCATCAGGTCCATCTAACAAAGTGGTTTATAGTGTGATCATTGAAAATATTGGCTTTCATATGGCCATTGACAGACTTTATTAACTATGAGGTGCTGTGCCTGTCTTTGTGGAGCTCATATTCCTTGAAGCACATAATGAAAACTTTACTACAGCACAATTTCCAGTCTGACCTGTCCTTATCGATGCTTGTATCACATGCAATATGAGAGGCTTTGCCTGTTTTTATGGGGCTCATATTTCTTAAAATGGATTACAGTCACTGCTTTTAAGAGGTTTATATACATGATTTATGTTCATAGGTCCATAGGTGTGTACTAGGTTAATGGCTCTGGAGCCTTTACATGCCTAGCCCATAGAATTACCCTGGTATCGTGCCGCCTGAAGTTAGTTCCAAGTGCCTCGATCAGTCAGAGCCACTGGAGTGATCCCCAGGGTGAACTTTCTATTTCCCATCCACTCATCCAGATTTCTCTTGAAAAGGGCCAGTGAGGTGCTCTGCCTGACATGTATGGGAAGTCTATTCCAGAGCATGGGCAGTCTGGGTTAAGAACCTGTCCCTACAGCTTGTTCTGTTGATTGTGGTAATGAGGATGAGGTCTCTGGAGCATGTGGTGTGGAGGGATTGGGATTTCTTTAGATGTAGCATTTCTAATGGGGATGGGTCAGACATGGCTTTGTAAGTCAAGCAGAGATTGCCTCTTAGTAAACAATATGATACAGAGAATAGCTGGAGTATTTTGAGTCTGTCCGAGTAGGACATTTGTTTAACACCTAGGATCCTCTTCGTGAGGTACTTTTGTGGTCTCCCCAGCTGTTGCAGGTGTCTAGTGAGGTACATGACAAATGGGCCATTATACTCAAGGATTGGTCTAATGAGGGAAGAGTAGAGAGAGATGATGACCTCTTTCTTCCTGGATGCAAAACCCTTGGTAATGAGATGTGCCACATAGAAGGACTTTCTGACCACAGTGGCAATATGTTGATCGAAGGAGAGGCTGCTGTCAACCTGTGTCCCCAGATCTCTTATAACATCTTCAGTGTTCAGTGGGCTCCCATCGATGTGGTAATTAGCAGGAACTAAGTTTTTCCCATCGGGGATGGCGATGCATTTTTTGGCATTAAGCTTAAGGCCATGGTTTCGATACCAGTCATTGGTCTCAGTGAGGCCTTTCTGCAGGATGTCTGCATCAGTTGGGGAGTTAATAATGGCTCCCAGCTTGCAGTCATCTATGAACTTGGTCAGCCAGAGTCCCTCCGTGTTGACCTGGACTTCTGAGAAGTAGAGGACCCAGGACTGAACTCTGTGGGACTCCACTCATGACTGGTCGGCAGTCTGACTTGGAGTCTGCTACTTTCACATTGTGGGTCCTATCTGTGAGCCAATTTGCAACCCACCTAGTGATGTAAGGGTTGATGCCTAGTTTGGTGTGTTTATCAATGATTCCTGAGTAAGGAATGGTATCAAAGGCCTTGGCCAGATCAAGGTAGGCTGTATGAACTGCCTTACTCTCATCCACAGCTCTGGTGACTGTCTCAAAGAAGTCAACCAGGTTGAGCAGGCATGATCTATCTTTCACAAAACCAAATTGTGTGGGATCTAGAGTTTGGAGATTTCCTATATCCATGTTAATTAGGTCCATGATGATGTGCTCCATAGCCTTACATATCAGACTCATCAAGCTAATGGGGTAATAATTCTTAGGGTCTGTAGTTGCTCCCCCTTTATAGAGAGGAATGACTGTAGCAGTGCGCCATTCGGTAAGGACAAAGCCCGAGGTGAACCTGAGAGTGAACAGGGCACCCAAATGCAGTGCCAGTTCACTTTGTAGTTCATGTAGAACACAGCCAGGGATATTGTCGGGTCCCATGGAAGCTTGTATTCTTGGCCTTGGATAATGCAGCTTTAACCTGTGCTGCAGTGATGCTGGATGCCTGGCATTCTTCAGGTATTGTGATTGGTCCTTTAGGGGGGGAAAGAGGGGAAAAGTTGGCACTGAATCTGTCTGCCAGTATGTTGGCAATATCTGTTGGCTCAGTATAGGAGGCACCATTGTGCAGTAACTCAAAGCAAATCTGGGTATTGCTGTGGAGATTCTTGATGTTGCTGTAGAAGGCTTTGTGGTCGTTTTTAGTGTCTGCTGCAATTCTGCATTCATAGCTGGCTTTAGAGGTTTTGATGAGGGATTTCAACTTTTTGTTGAGGCCAATAAAGGAGATTTTCCAGTCTTGTGACTTTACCTTTTTCTGCAGCAGTTTCTTCTTTCTGTTGTAGAATTTATTAATGACAGGGGACCACCAGATTGGCTTCCTTATTTGGGAGGAGAGTGTCTTGGTTCTTTTGGGTATGGCTAGTTCCATGCATTTATGTACATGTTCGTACAGTGCATTAGTGTATGATCCAGCAGTCATGCATCTATTTCTTATTGGAATGGGTGCCATGAAGTTGGCCACCTCTGTTTTTAGAAGCCCAAAGTCAGCTTTGGAGAAGTTTTTCATGGTGGTTACCTTTGCGGGGGGTGTGGGTGAGATGTGGATTTCCATGGTGATTAGTTTTTGGTCTGATCGAACCAGGGAGGAACTGACTATTGGTGTAAAGCAATGGTTGCCCATGTTAGTAATAAACAGGTCAAGGATGTTGTTTTCTCTAGTGGGGGTAAGAATCAGTTGGTCCAGGGCATTGGAATTGATGAATTCCAGGAAGCGTTGTGCCACTGTATTGGTACATGAGTAGTTTTCCCAGTTGATGGAGAGGCAGTTGAAGTCACCTAGTATGAGAGTGTTGGATTGGACCCTAATAGTTTCCAGGGTGCTTAGGAACATGGAGTGAGAGTCTAGGGGCATGGTTGGGGACCTATAGCAGGCTATGATCTGAATCGCCTTCTTACCCAATGTTAGTTGTACCTGAAGTATCTCAGATGCATTATGCTGGGCTACTAGTCTGGAGGTGTGCATATCCTTTATGAATATGAAGACACCACCACCTTTGGAGCTTCGGCCCATGTTCTGGAGCCAAAAGGTGTGGAATGAGTTGTAGCCTGGTAGTGCAGGGGTGCTTTCTGCTGCTTTAAACCAGGTCTCTGTTACAGCACAAATGTCAATGTTCTCCATTTTGAGGAGTGCTTCGAGTGAGTGCATCTTGAGATTAAGACTTCTAGCATTGAGCAGCATGACCCTCAGATTGCATTTATTTATAGCTGTTACAGTGGTAATTTGGTCTTTGGAACAACATCTAAAAAAGTCACTATAGGGTTGGCAAGAGCCTTGGCCAGTATCCAGAAACCTAGGGGTGACAGATGCAGGCCATCTCTGGCAAAGCATTGAGGTCTGCCAATCATGTCATCCCAAGCAGAGAAATACTGGATCCCCTTAGAATGACACCAGAAACTTAGCTAATTGTTGAAGTCAGTCATTTTCTGCTTGCAATGTGGTATAATTTTGGGTGATGGTAGGATGCTGCTCAGGGCTAGGGTCATACCTGGGCCACATAAACCGAGAGTTCCACCATGTCTTTGTACATGTAGTCCAGGGAGGTGCATCTCAGGTCATTCACACCCACATGGACAATGACAGAGTATTACTTGTACTTGTTGTGGAGTGACCTGAGTGCGTGTGATGTGTGGCAGATTCTGGCACCTGATAAACAGCTGACTGTTACATTGTCCTTATTCAACCTAGTGAGTGGAACATCACTGTGCTTAACTACTGAATCACCCGATTAGTGTATTTGGGCAAGCTGTTTTGCCTTAGGGGCTTAGGTTGATGGGCACACTGTTTAGGTGAGTTATGTGTCTTGTGGTTTGTACTGTGTTGTGGTTGTCAAGTGTGTTTCTGCCTTGGAGGTCTCTGCTGTTTGGGTAGATTTCTATTGAGAGCCTCCGTGAAGGTGGGTGTGTGGTTTGTGTTTTTATGTGAGAGCTGTGATGGTGGGTGTTCTGGAGGGCTGTATGTTCCATGTGGTGTGGTGCAGGTGTTGACCTTCTCTTGACCAGCTATTCCGGTTTTGGCTGAAGAGTGCATGGCTTCCAGTTTGGAGATGTAAGTGCATCTCTCACAAATCTGAGTGTTGGGAGGTAAGAGGAGAGGGTTATCTGTGTACATGAGACAGTTGCTACACTGCTTCAGAATGCCCAAGTTCACCAGGTTAATAGGAGAAAGCACAGGTAACTGACCTTTAGACATGCCGGGAGGGATGGTCATCAGTGCTAAATACTGGAGCTGTTTCCTTATAGGATGTCTAGTGCTGATAGCACTTGTGTGTGCTACAATAATTGCTACAAAAAGCTTGATGAAGTGCTAGGTGAATAAGCTAATTAAAGTGCAAGAGAGAAGCGAACTAGCAAGATCTAAGGGAAAAATTGAAGAGCAGACTTTTCTGGCACCGGTAATAGTTTACCCCAACCGAGCAGTGTGCAAACACGGGCTTTTAAACCCGAAAGTTGAAAGGGATAGAAAAACTGCCCAAATGGACAATAAACTACAATTTCAGAGCCAGAAACCACTCTTCTTGTGGTTACCTAATGCTTACCACTCACATTGATAAACTGAAAGGCTTCCCTCTAACACAGAAATGTGACCATTCCACAGACATCTTAATGAACACGTATCTTTTCATATGCAGGAGAGCACATTTAGAGCCACACTGGGTGACTCACATATTTTTTAAAAGTACATGCATCAAGAGAATAGCATGTAGTGGAAGGAAGTCACAGTGCTCAGTTTTGCAGAGTTCATGGATGTGCCCAAATTGGAGGAAAATGTAAGTACCATCTAGGACCTCAGAACTTTTTATATAGTTTGTTTTTGTGCCCATGGAGTAAAAAATTCACCAAGTGGTAAAGGTTATTAAAAAACCTTTACAAAAATAAGTATCTCATATCTTCTTTGCGCATAGGCAAACAGTGCCTGTGGTGTAAGCAATGCAACAGCGTGGAATGGTGTCCTGGGATAACCATTTTCACTGTACTGCAAATTACAGAAATTTTGTTAAAAACAGTCCTAGTGACTAGAACATTTATACCTGGTGGTTGTGGGGTATCTACATTGAGGGTAGAGTACCCTTGGTTTCAGAGCATGGATCTACAGTATTCCAGTCTGGAGTTTTTATTGTCAAGCCTCTTGGGTCTAACAACTAACGAGGGCTCTTCTGTTTGGATTTTTGCTCTCCTTAAGTTCCAGGTAGTTAAGTCAGTGCAAAAGAGAGCTAGACAATTCTGTGCCTGGATAGATAAAGGGCTGGAAACTTGGAGGGATCAGATGGATGGATAGTTAACTAACCTCCCAAAAGAGGGAGGTGATGCCATGGGCCTCGGGGTGCGGTTAGGTGGTATAAGCATCTGTGTTCAAACAGTAACTATCAGGAATTCAAATGTTTTTTTTTTTTTGTTCATTTGGACTTGGGTTTTTCCTTTTTATGTTTTGATTGAGAAATGCTTACCTAAATACAGGCTTTGTATCTTATCACTGAATCTACCTTGATACAGGATGTATTTTTTTCTCTGATCTCATGATGTGTACAAACATAAGCAGCAACTTTCAGGTGTTTGAAAATTTTTACTACTCGTTTGGGACTTGGGTTTTCCTCACTTTGTTTTGATTGAGAAAAGGAGCCATATTCCCTTCTTACTTGCTATACCACAATGTAACACATCTTAGTGTAGTGCAGTGCGATCTCAGAGTTGATATATTTAAGTAGCAGGAGTGTGAGGAGTGCAGCCCCCCACATGGGGGTACAGGGGGGCTTGCCCCCTGCTTATATTTGGAGAAGTGTAATATGGTTTGTTTTTTGTTCCTGTATTTAGTTGTGCTGACATATATTAAATGTTGCTTTCCTATGTTTTTTCTATGTTATGGGATTCAATGTTTTGAGTTTTAAGCATTTTGAAACAAGATTTTGGTCTCAATGTTTTGAATTTTAGTGTTATGGGCTTTCAGTGTTCTTAAGTGAATCCCTGTGTGGATATGTATGAGCATGTGTATGTGTATTTCTACATCTGAGCAGAGCACTCTGCTTTACAGGACAGTACCTTAAGACTGCATAAAGTGTTATTGATTGTTGTATGCTGTGTGTGTGTGTTGGGGAAGTGCTTGAATGGTGTATAGCATTAGATTAAATAATGTTAGTGCATTTTTATTGCCAAGGGACAAGGACACTAACAAACAGTATGAAGCTTATTGGAGCATATAATAAAATTTTCCTAGGTGTTTAAGTTCACATTTTTAAATGAATGAATGAATGGCAGCTGCATACATCATACCAGTACTGTAGATGCACTTTCTGCTTTTTCTTTTATGTCAGGAAATTTTCTGAATTTGTTTGCCATTATATGTCTGTAATTTCACTCTCAATATATTTTTTTTTTCCTTTGGATTTCTGATGATTTTTGCATAATCACAGTAAACAGTGGTGCTGAAAACTGTAGTGCATATAGTATTTCAGCTGATTTAGTTACATTTATGAAGTTTTTATTCAGTTAAGGCATTTTGGCAAACAGCTCCGTGAATCTGATTATTGTCGAAATGCGTCATCTGCAACTTCACACAGAGATGACTGAATGTTGGGAATTGTGTGAGCATGTTTGACACATGCATGCACATTGCCACATTTCTCACATCTACTTAAGTTGCTTACTGCCACGTTGTACAAGGTATGGCTCACACTCCAGCAGTTTCACTTCCTTAGAAGAGTCGCATTGACTTTGGAAAATGAAGATGGCTTCTTTGAGAGCCCAGTGCAAAACCAGAAGGTGGTGATTAGACCAAAAGTTTCTTATAACTGTATACCAGCAGGTACAGAGAGAGACTGGGCACAGGACAAGATGGTCCACATCTCAGAAAAATTGAAATGTATTTAATCCAGGAAACCAGGATATCAGGACATATGAGCAGTGCTGCCACAGTTGCCATGGTATGCAAAGAAGGCAGGCCCACCAACTTGCCCAGTGAGTGGCAAAAGTAGAGAGGAAGTACCCAAAGTCCTTCAGTATGCAACTCTCCAGCTGTTCTCAGTACTGCATTTCCATACTTGAACAATGAGTATTTTCCATTCTGCTGCTATTTTCCAAATATTATAGTATGTAGCTGAATATTTCATTCTTGCTGCTGTTTCATGCAATGGCTAACAATACAGAGTGTACAGAAAATATATGTAATGTTGAATTTTTTCTTCTTTACTTTCTTTGTTAAATCTGGTCATTACTGTACTGGACCCCTCTGTGTGTGAATGCACGCAACAAGCTGCTGTTTTTATTTTTCTATCCTTTTAATGCCCACTTGTCAAGCAAGCAGTAACCTATGGCAGACATTGTATTGGAGACAGACAAGCAGACACAACCACACACACACACACACACACACATATACATACATACATACACACACACACACACACACACACACACACACACACACACACACTAGTGCTGTAATTGCTGCCCAGAAGGTGTTAATGTCAAATACTGGTGTTTTGGATGGGTTGACTACTGTATATTACAAGATTTTTTTGTGGACATACTGTCAGCATTTACAGTTCATACCATGAAATCCATTGACAGCCATGTACTAGGTTAACTATGTAATCAGATGCATAATATGTAAATGTAATAAGGCTGTTCAAGCAGAACAGTTCTGGTTTTCACATGTGCACAGCTTATGAAGAACCACCCAGTTGGACTGTACAAAGCTGTAACTGTCTGTGCAAGTCAGAGAAAAGTCTATTGGATTGTCCTGCCTAGACATATGGGATACATTTAAGAAAACACACCAGCAAAGGAATTACAGTGAAAATGACGTTTGTGTAGTCCAGGAGTATAAATAACCAAAACAAAGACTTCACAGTTTGAAGTGGGATGTCTTCGAAAAAAAGAAAAGAACTTTACATATTTCTGAATAACCTTTCGGATAGTTACTCTTTTTAGACAGTCAGTAGTAACACTAATGTTTAAAAGACATAGAAGAGTTCTTCCTACCGAGAGATAAGGTGGACAATATATTTATTTCCGCAACTCACTAATTAGTAATACCAGCTGTTACTTGAAAAGGAGGCAATTGACTAATGTTATTTTATTGTTTGAAAATTATATTTACCAGTGGTGTTTTTGAGTGGAAAATGTTTTAACCAATCAACTGTTGTTTTCTTTCTGATTATCTGACAAGAAGTGACCCTATAAAATGGATACATTAGTCTTTTTAATAAACTGTTTCACTGTAATTCCTCATCTAGTATTATAGTGCCATTCCATTTATCTTTGTTTTACCATACTTGAATCATGGACTTTGCAGTGAACAAGTGTTCGATACTGTGTGATGCTAAAGCATTAAAGCACTTTGATTCCATAGTGCTTGTATGTTCTCCAAATTGTCTACTATGCAAGTATCTTTTTGTCTTCTATGCATTAAATTCTTACAGCTCTCCAGATACACAGCACTCTGTTTTACAATCAAATCTTCCATTATCTACAAATTGACAATGTGAGATGGATTCCTAATATGTACATGTAATGGGACTGAATCAGAACAGTGCTGGTTTTGAAATGTGCACAGCATACAAAGTGCCACTCAACTGAACTGTACAGAGCTCTAACTGTGAAAGTCAGAGGACTGTCTACTGTGCAATTTCTACACCGATATATAGGATTCATTAAACATAATAAACTAGCAGGGAATTACAGTGAAACCGACTTTAGTCCATGAGTATAAATAACCAAAACAAAGACTTCACAGTTTAAAGTGGGATGTCTTTGAAAAAAGAAAAGAAATTTACATATTTCTGAATAATACTTCAGATGAAAATATGACTCTGAGATGACTGAGCAGTTAACTGCCTACCCCTTCTTACTTATTAACCCTTTTTAACTTTTGTACTGAGTTTCTGCAAATCAATCATTTATTTCTTCTCTTTCTCGCTAGATGCAGAGCTCTTCAGTCCTATCCTGGGGCAAACTAAACAAAGAGGAGCAGAAATGCAGCAGCAAATATTATTAAACCTTGTCCTCATAATGTGTAATACACTAACTTGTTATACATTAGTGTTTTCTGGTTTACAGCCCTAATCTCTCTCACAGCAGAGGATATGCATGCTTGCAGGAACGGGTGCCTACACATGCCCTATGAAGTTTGCCACACAGACCTAGCCTTACAGAACCGAGCACATATCCCAGACCCATGCATGCTTTCTGAACACCTCCCTGTCTGTAAGAAGTGCTGTTGCTGCAGCAGGCCAGCCTGCTTCACTCCTTTCAAGTTGAGTGAGCCTGCATCAGCCACTTATAACCACACTGTCGGCTTGGCTCCAGTACCTTGCTTATTAAATGATCCTGGGTCATCTGGGTCAGCAAGATTCATCCCTCTGTTTTATGGGGTCAGCTGTAGTGAATTATACTATTAATATGTGGCCAGGACTTCTCCCACAGTAGGGAATTTCTTAGCCTAGCAGAGATGGTGTTGCCTGTTTACATCTGTCATAATAAGCGCATATTGGAGCTGAGGTCTGTACAATTAAGGATTGTATGGTAATTTCATTGGCTTAGAACATGAATGTATTTATGTTTGTTATGTTCAGATGAAGCCATTTTCTCTAGCTATGACTGATTGATGTCTCGTGCTGATCTTCCACTGGATAGGGTTGTCACCTTTCCCAGTTTTTGAGGGACAATCCCAGTTTTCCTAATGGAATACTTCATCAACATTAGCCCTCTGCACCATAAAGTGTAGCTCACTGTGGGCTGGTATGGACTTCATTGCTTTATCAGTTTGCTTACATCCTATACTGCAGATGATAAGGACTACATTATACTTTCTGCATCATTAACAGTACACTTGCAGTCCGCAGTGCTACAGGTTTTGGCGTTATACCTGTTTTGTTTGAGCCACAGTTGTTGCCATTACAAAATCTAGATTGTCACTAATGTGCTCAACTAGGAGTCATATAGAGGCTACTTTAACATCCATCTGGATAGACTCCAGAGCAGTCATACCTGGCACTGACTATATATGTAAGGCAGCTTTTTCTAGGCGCTTTGGTCAGTCAGAATAGCAGTTTACAGAACCAAATTATTAAGTGTAATTGCAGAAGTTGATAAGGTTATGTTTATCTGAAATTATTTTTTTTTCTGGGTTTTGTGCATAGCCTGCTTTTTGTTTGCACTCTTTTACTTTGTAAGTTAATTTACTTTTTAGTTAATGACCTGATCTCTGAAAGAATGTGTTCTTTCTCTGAGTACAGAGGTAATTGCTTAACAATAGAATGCCCTTAATGCCTGTAGTGTGTATGTTCAGAAGCCGGTTGTGGAGGGACCCTTGTACTCTTCTTTCACCAAGTATTTATTTTTTCATTCAATCCATTTGATAACTAAGGTAGAACACTGATCCAGCTGGAACTATTTCATACTCAGCCTGGGCAAAAATAAATGGAAATAGACAAGCAATTTCACAAGAAGTATTATGAGTCCAAACAAAACCTTGCGTGAAGAGAACAACTCAGTGACAGTAATAACAGTTAAAGGACAATAAGAAGGAATGGTTAGAGGAATAAAGGAAGAAGAAGACAGAGAAATAGTGAGGGGACAGAGCACAAAGTGTAAAAGTTAGCAACAGTTAGGTAAGAGCAGAATGAAGTCAAATACATACAATGTATACAGTGTGGAAGAGATGTCACGTGGTAATGTAGGAAAACAGTGCGAGGAAGACGAAGGTACCTGACTGGTGAAGAGAGAGTGAGGGGTTAGGTGATGTGTCCAGAGGGAAAGCATTTGCAAGCTGATTTAGGCTTAATATAATCTTTAAGATGAGGACAGAATGAGGATTAAGATTTTTTTTTTTTTTTTTTTTTATAGAAGGGAGAGATTCCCAGAGTATGGAGTTTAGGATTGAAAAGGCATGGTTACTGCAATGAAGTCTGGTTCTGGGACATTTATGAAGTATCTACACAAGTGGAAACAGTATTGTTTTATGTTAACTTATTAGCCTGAATCAATTCAACTGTGGTAATTATGTAATATGAACTGATATACAATAATTATTTATGACAGTGTATTGTTATCACATCACTATATAATTACAGCAAACATTGTGACATAGATGTACCTGTGCATGTCTCAGTAGTGTATTTTTGGATAAAACAGTAAAATCCACAAGGGCGTCATTGCAAGAGGAAGATATCAGCAATAGCACTTGACTCTTCAACAGTGTGTAATTTGCTGAAGAAATCTTTCACCTGTTTCCACAGCCTAACATAAATTTAGGCTTGTAAAATCAAAACTGTGTCAAGATTTGTGTATTTACATTATCTTTCATTACTTTGCTTTGTATTTTATAGAAGGAATGCATACAAATGTTTGTTACTTGATTACACATCACAGTCTACAACTCGTACCCCTTTAACACACCAGCTGAGTATCTATAGTTTAAAGTCTCATTTACAAAGTTAGTATTTATGGAGGGTGAGGAGACAGACAGATGTAAATGGGACCATTGATGGTAGTGTCCATGGATGCAGAAGCTGGGGGATTTTTATTTGTGGCCTTTGTGTACCAGATTCTAAACATTAAATTATATTGCTTTACTTTCAGCAATTCAACACTGGGATTGATGAAGGATCCCAAACTGATGAGTAGCGCTTATCTCCTGATCTTTTTCATAACTCTGTTCTTTTTATCAAGACAGGTAACTAAAAACAATTTGTACAGTACTACCATTTTTTTATATTTAGAAGTTCATTGTGGTCCAGTTTTTCAACATTAATTGTGGTTACAGATGGACTATTACTGCAGACTCGATTTTCTGTGGAAGGATAAATTTAAAAAAGAAGATGAAGAAATGGAGACCATGGAGAACCTGAATCGACTTCTTTTGCAGAATGTGCTTCCAGCTCATGTTGCTGCCCACTTCACTTACAGAACTTCAAAAAATGAGGTATCAGTTTGTTGCTATTTCCAGCACATAACTTTCTTAGATTAAGTGCATTTAGATGATTTATTTCAGTTGTGTAAGAGGTACAGACACTGAAGAAAGAAGTTTAGGTTAACAGCTGTGTTTGCATAAAGAACATAATAGATATGTAAGTAGCAGTTTATTGCAGTAAGAGAGACCCTTTCCTGCTATTGCCCCATATTATGGGAATTCTTGTAGTTTATTGTATTCTGTTGTTGTTCATGTACACTTTCAGCCTAAGCTATTGTCAGAATGTATCTAATTTGTATATGCATTTATTTATTTTATTTATTTATGGATGTATTAGGGTAACTGATCATTATGAGTGGGCCTTTGCAGTGTACCTTGCAATAAGGTACTGACACCTGTTAAAGGAACTGACTGAGAACGATTTACATAGTAGCCCACCGTCTGAGTGAGGCGTAGTGCACTGTAGGGACAGCAGCTGTTTGATCAGGACTTTTAAAAATTGTAGGCAGGATTACAGTGCTGTGCCACAGTTACATTTGCACATTCTGGGTAATATCTATAAGATAATGTTTTGGATATCAAGTCCAATTTCCTATTAACTAGCTACCCCTTCTGCCTGTAAACTGCTGCTCATAACTCTACCATGATTTTGATAAAAGACAAAGCATGTTTCACCTGTCTCTGCTAAGCAGTCCTCCTAGAAGGTGAATGCCGTTCACAGTATTCGATTTATCATGGCAAGTCCAAAGACAGAGAGAATATGAGGGTTTATAGTACACACACACGGGTGTCGCAGAGAAGGGTATGTCTTTTTATAAACATATAAATAAAATAACAGGACAAGGCAGATTCAACAGTGCAAGACTGCATTTTAATAAATGAATACCACTGCAGACACAAAAACATGTCTTTTTACAAAGCCATCTTGAAATCAGCTTTCAGTAGGTATTTTAAAGACTTGTACATTCAAACAGGAGCTTGAGATTCTATTAAAAAAATTAGCTCAGATACAAGGTGGTGGGGAACAGTTTAAAAATGTATATTATGCATTCATAAAACTTTACTTCCTGAAATTTTCCTGAGATTTGTGTGTTCAGTGGCTGTCTTGCAGTTGTACACTTTACCAGTCCTCAACCATCAATGCTTTTTTTTTTTTGGAAAAAATCATTTCCCAGATGCACAGCAAACTGTTCATAGATAGTTACTAGACATGCTACCATTTCAAAAGAGAAAGGAAAGACCATGGAAAAAGTTAAAAAACTGCATTCTCCATTTCCTAAAAGTAGCATGAAATTAAGCAGAGCTGTACTGCATAGAGAGCTAGAAGCATGTTTGCACCCCTATAGACCTTTAGCACTGGATACGATGGCTGGGTTGTTTTGACGGTAAATGTTCAAGATTCCCTTACCTTACCTTAGCATGGTGGGGTAGGTGATGAAAGTCATGCCACCCATGGAAATGATGAGTGGATGAGCCTTGGGGATTTGGTGATAACAGTCCACAAAAGAGTGTTTTCTGCTTTGGACAGGGGACATAAGTAACAGAACATGATCGCAATCACTAGCACTGGACCTGTACATGCGGATACATCTTCTGACTGCTAGCCAGAGGAGAAGTGAGGACCAGGGCTTCTGCATCAGTCACCAGTGATGAATCTGCACTGAAGAACTTTACTGTCTCTCACTGTTCAGTTAGTTTGAGGTCTCCATTCCCCAGTGTGGCCCTTTTTAAGAGTAGCATGAATTTGCAGGCTGAGAAGGATGTGAGGCCTGACTAGCAAGCTAATGGTCAGAGCACTGCTGAGGAGGACTGGTTGTAAGTAAATAGTTTTAATTTTGCCAAGAACAAGAAATAGTGGGGAAGGAGGGTTCGTATCACATCATCAAACTTTTACAAGTTCGAACCACATATGGTCGAGACCATATGTTCAAATTTGTAAAACTTCAAGCGTGTGAATGGAAATCTCCATAGGCGGAGTTTTCCATTCACTTCAATGTGGTGCAATCCCAGAGTTGGTATATTTAAGTAGCGGTGGGGGGGGGGGGCCCGGAGGTTTTGCCCCCTGCTTACAACAGTTTATTTTGTCAGTTGTGTTTTTTTTTTTTTTTTTTTTAGGTAGTCGAAGTTATGTAACTTCGAATATAATGGTTCGACCATTAGGTGTTCAAACGTATGTAACTTCGACTATGTGATATAGACCTGGGGAAGGATTATTGCCGTAATACATCGTACAAGCAGTCTGTCTAGCCCACAATCTTATTCAGAAAGCAAACTAGAAAGCAATAGTATAGGCAAGGGCAAAAAAGTAATGCAATGTTGCAAGTATGTAACAACTTGAGGGATGGATTTGCACTGACTATTAACAAAAAGACTGAGTGTCATGAGCATTTGTTAGTAGCAGAATATTACTGACTCAGCATATTCAGCTGACCAAATGTGGAGTCTGTATTTGAGCAACATCTGTAGTTCTGCCATAGAACACTTTTAGCCATATTTACAGTACTGATACAAAGGAGTTCAGAAATTCTATGAGTGAATGAACAGAAGGTTTTCCATCACTATAGTGCTATTGCGACTGTATACTTGTACCTAGCAGATTCATGAGAAACATTTGTCTGTGTCTAGTCACAGTGGAGGGCTCGCCGAGGCTATAATTAGACTCGCATTACAAGCATCCTACTCAGGATTGCTTATAAGGTGGATTCCTTATTATTAAAGTATTGGTCACACAACTGTCTAGCAGAAATGCTTTCAGCCAGTGTCCCTAGAATGACCTAAATCCATTTGAAAGGTAAATAAAGAACCTTCATACTATGAATACTATAATTTTATATATATAAAATGAAACCTCTTTTTATAAAAAAAATAAAATAAAAAAAAAATTTGCTTTATCAAAGCTTTAATATCTTCAAAGTACTTGTTTTGTTCAGAAGTATAATTTGTGCTGCATTTTCCATGAATATTTAACTCCGCTGGTTGAAGATACATAATCCCAACTGAATCTTATTTTTTTCCTTTGCCTGGATTCAAATCTTCTTAGTCGGCTCCTTGAATATGCATCCTTACTTGCATTTACAATTACAAAATTAGTGGCTATCCAAGCCTTATAGTATTGATACTTTCCTTCCGGCCCTTCTTTCTCTTTGTATTTGCTAATGTAAAGTTAAGTGAGCACAGATATAAGGATAGCAAAATAAAACTGTTTAGCAGTCTAAAAAAAGTCTGTTGTAATATCAACTCTGTTTAAGGCATTAAATGATAATCACTTTACCCAACTTGTTTTTTCTTAGTTGTGAACTATATCTATATCTATGTCTATGTCTATATCTATTAAAGATATAGATATATTGTAATACCTCAGTAGGTCAACACTTCAGAATATCAACAACAAGAAAGTCGACAACAAAAGGTAAACAGTTGTACAAGATTGACAATTCCCAGGTGAGAGAACATTCCCTTTCTCCGTGGATTGTGGGAAAGTCCAACTAGGACAGAGCCTATTTTCAGCAGAGGCCCGGGGAGAAATGCACCAGATGCATGTGTTTGGAGTGTGGGAGGAAATCACAGTACCCAGAGGAAACCCATGCGAACGCAGGGAGAGGATATGCAGACTCTGCAAAAAAGGCAACCCAGCCGAGAATCGAACTGGTGAACCTCTTGCTGTGAGGCAACAACCTTAACTGCTGTACCACTGTGCCACCCTTTATAATTAGCAGGAGGTGTGGAATATGCAAAAGGGCTTGCCCTCCCTGCAAAACACAATGTTTTGTTTTTTTGCTGGTTGCGTATGTGAGGATTTACTAATGCATGCTTAGTTTAGTGTCATCGTTTCCGATGTCGATCTTCTGTGGTCAACTTTCTTGCTGTTGACATTGTGGTGTGTCAACCTAGTGAGGTAGATATATATAGATATGTAGATATATAGATATTTATATATACACGCACACACATATATACACAGAGCACATTTATAAACACAACTGAGGTTGTACAAAAGCAATTCTTAATCACCAATTGTTTCCCAACTTCAGCGTTCCAACTAACTGTGGAATTTATATATGTGAATAACTTCTTTAGTTCTGCCATGAAACACATTCAGCAGGTCCAGCATCATTGCTGCAAATGATTTCATTAATATAGTACCTTCCTTTGCTCTAATGCTACTGCTGCATTATACTTGTATTTTGTAGATCCAAACAAGAAAACAAATTGTCAGTAGTTAGTCACAGAGAAGTATTTTTTTTTAGCTTGGAAAATTTTATTGGTGCAATTAATCTGCAAATAACATCACAACATAACATTTTCTATTAGCTATTAAATGCTAACATATATATAAAAAAATAACACTTACGTGGAACTTATTTTACTTTCTAATAACTTATACCTGCTTGCCAGAGAGGTTTTACATCATATCAGAACTTAAAAAATAATTACAAAGGAAAATTCTCACAAACTAGTGTATTGTGACCTTAAAGTTGTTATTCATAACTTGCATCCTATTTGCTTAGTATCCAAGGCATCCATTTTAGCATCCTTTTCTTGTATTTTGAAATTTGAGTACAAAAAATCCATTTTTTATCTCCTTAATTTGCTTGATGTTTTCTTATGTTGTCAGTTCCTTTCTTTTCCATTTTCAGGTGATTGTTTTCTTCACACCTAGAAATAATTAATTCAACAAAGCCTTCATCACGTTATTGTTCCCTCTATTTTATCAAAAGTAGAGATGATTTGATTATCACTTTTTCAATTCAAATAACATTACACAATCTATGTATTTCCCCTAAACAGTTATATCTTAGGACATTGGCAAAACCTGTGTATAAAATTCCCTATTACGTCAGTATCATATCTCTAACAAATGAATAGTGCACTCAGGTGCATTCTAGAGGATCTTGTAAGAATGTAATGTATTTTAAGAAGCACTTCCAACCAAAAAAAATCTAAATTTCCTTATCTGCGTATGCAGTTAATCTTGCAGTTAACACAAAGAATTAAGGCAATACTCTCTTAATTACCCAATTCATGAGGTCCAGTATTTGAGTCCCTCTGCATCCATTTGCACAGCTGTGTGGCTCTAATCAAACCACTTAATCAAACCACTAATCCTGGGCTGAGTCTGACAGGTCTATATGGATCAGTTCTCTACCACAATTAACATAAATAACTGTAGTAATTAACTCTTCCGCCCAAATAATTCTAAGATTAAATGTCACTTTGCCTATTTTGTGTCCATCCATTTCAGTCATTCTTTACTTTGGATTGTGTACAATTTCAAATTCTTCAGTTTATATGTGAATTTATTCTGCAATGTTATGATAATTGACACCCTTGTTCATATATTGTTCCCATGTCATTAGTTTTCCTCCCATCATTGACCAATCCCAGTACATTAATCCTCTACAAAGCTTCAAACTTTTA
Organism: Protopterus annectens; assembly: GCF_019279795.1. Classification (NCBI taxonomy): domain Eukaryota; kingdom Metazoa; phylum Chordata; order Ceratodontiformes; family Protopteridae; genus Protopterus; species Protopterus annectens. The sequence goes on along the minus strand of NC_056742.1, from coordinate 407,719,017 downwards.
GAAATATATTATATTTGCAGATCCTATTTTTGTAATATTTCTAATAAAGCCAACTTATTCAACCAAATTAGAGCATTTTTCTCTTTCAATAAGTTTTTTTATCAACATTGTTAGCTCCAATGCCATCAGTCCTTTGCCATTTTTCTTATCCAACCCACTGTCCCTTAATAATTTATACATGCCTTTGATCCCTCCCAATTGTTGTATTAGGATGACATTCCATCTAGTGCGGTGGTTTGGGTCAGGTATCCCTTGTGATATTTAATCCTAGCTGCCTTGCAGTATGACTCAAAGAAAAGGGGGGGGGTTGGACAAACGTCTGAAAATAGGAACAGATTTTAAATATTGCTCTTATAAACTTAGTTGCCAAAAATAAAAGGAACTAATGATATCTATTTTTTGTCTGATTCAACCTTTGGGTTATCGGACCCGACTGGATCTGACCTCTGCACCTTTTTTGAAGCTGTGTTTCCAGGGCTCTGACTCCTCACCTACCCATAAGTTCCTCCACTCCACCTTAGTACCTCATATCTCATTTGCTGCCTGAAGCATGGAGATACATATACAAGGACTCAAGCCTGCAATCATTTTTTACTTATCTTTTCAATTGTTATTGTCTAGTCTTCTCTCCTATCCCATTTACTTATAGTTATTTTTTAATATTTCTAATTTCTTCTTAGTGTAGTTAATCTTACAGTTAACATTAAAGTTGCAAACCCTTTGGGCAGTTTAGTCAGTTAGCTTAGTATTAAAAATTCAAGCCTTTTTGAGCTCCTTGTCTATTTCTTCCATAGATTTCCCTTCTACAAACAGAAAAATAAAAGGAAAAAGAAAGTAGTGGTATAGTATAGTGAGTATACTGTTTTTAGTAGTGTTTAATACCATTTGTATTTTTATAGCTATTTTTTCTAACAGTTATCTTTATTGATCGTAGTTATGGTTGATAAAGTGCAGTGATTTAAAAAGTGCACAGCCTGTGAGCACAAGATTCCCCTGCATCACATGTACTCCTAGTGTGTATACAGTTTGGGCACTGCCTATCTTGATTCACTTGGCTTCTGAGCAATCCAGACTGGGAAAGAAAAACTAATCCCCAAGGGTCCTCTGCCACCGCAGACAGTGTCTACCCAAGCTTCTTCATCCATTGCTTCCTCTTCCTCGGGTAAAAAGCAAGACAAATTGTAATCTAAAGAGAAGGAAAAGCCAGAGAGAGAAAAATGAAGAAAAGATGACTGACAAACGAAGAAAGAGGTCCCCAGATCCAGATGAATCTCTGGGTTCAGATCCTAAAAGTTCTTGGAGGTCAGATCCAGTGGTTACTTGGGCCTGATCCTCCTCTCCATGTCCCTGTTTTTCTCCAGAGCCAGTAAGAGAAAGAAGGAGTTCCAGGCCATCTTTGTTAGCATTGTTGAGTTCAGCCCAGCCATCTAGGAGTCTTACAGAATTTGATGTGGATAGAATGATGACATTTTTGAAAACACAGATTAAGCTTGCAGTTCTTCCAATGCCATCCACCTCAAATGCACTGAGAAATGGTCCAATAACTCCTCCTTTGTCTCCAGTACCAGCCCATCCTTTGTGTCTGGTATCCACAGATCCAGACTCCTCTGATGCATTTTTACTAGAGCTGACATTTCAAGTGACTTCGACTCCAGAAGAATCCTTGACCCTCTTGAAACTGATACATGCAGATCAGGATGGGTCTCATAGCCAAAGCTTTGACACAGGGGCTTGGGGAAGTGAGTCAACCTAAAAGTTTTTGGAGCCATCTCTCCCTCACATCCCATCTCTGGTCACAACAGCTCAAGTCTGAGAATGTCCTAGGAGCCGATGCTCATTGGGCACGGAAGTCTCCCCCATCCTTGAGTGGTGGCTTAGCTCCTTCGACACCGAGACCAGCTTTGGATTTCATGGATTACCTTCTGGCTTGGATCCTTCCACACCTCAGCTGAATACTGCCTTTCCTTCCATTCAGCCTAATCAACAGAGACTGTCAGTAAAAAGAGGCCCAGAGGTCACTCACTGTGTGAGTTCCCAGTCTAATTTGGACCTGTCTGATGTTTCTCCAGTACAGGTTCATAGAAAACAAACAGGTGGAAGCACTTGGACTCCTTTCTGGAATGGTCACTAAAGATACAGACTTGGAAGAAGGTGAAGGTTCCCCCAGATCTCCCTTACAAGATGTCACCTTTGGTGATATCCTTGAATTGATGAAGTAACAGAATGGTTGGACCACTGAAAAATCCTTCACCCAGTGAGTCTGTATTCCTCAAAGCCTTTGATGCTGGTTCGTCTTCATCCTGGATGGTACTGCCCACTGATTCCCTTAAAGACCTTGTGACTCAGTGGGATTGAAAAGATCATGATATGATGGAACTGATACCAAACAAAGCTTGATTTTAGTTACCCCCAAGGACAGAAAGCATTGGAGTAAGGGTATACCTGTAGATGTTATGGTCACAATGGCAGCCGCAAAAAATGGAACTTTCTGAAGAAAGTTCAACTGTCCAGCCCCCAGTAGGGAATCTAGGGCTGTTGACAGGTTCAGGAAATGGACATATGCTTCAGTGACATTTGCTGTCAGTGTGATGAACTATTTGGCCCATATGACACATTTCTGGAGGGACTTAAGCAAATAACTCACCAAGTCTCTCTCACATAGCTTACCAGTGGATGTTCAGAAAGCTGTGGACTCCCAACTGTCTACCCTTCAGTCTATGTCGAACATGACCATGCGTCTGCTGTCTAGTACAGCTTATAACATAGCTAAGGTGGCAGGCACTGGCATTATAATGTACTGGCATGCATGGATGCACCTTTGCAATTTTGCACAAGGTCTTAAGATGTCCTTTGTCAATTTCCCCTTTGATGGCTCTACTGTTTTTGGATGTAAAGTGAAAGAGAGGTTAACCAGTAGCAAGCAGGATGGCAAAACCCTTTCTGAAAAGCCTTTAATGCTTTTCAGAAGGAAAAAAAAGAACCTTTTCTAGAAATCATAGGAGTGGTAAGAAAATGTGCCTCATGAAGTCACAAGGTTATAACCATGAAACTCCTGCAGACAGACCTCCCCAGGGCAGAGGAGTAGGAGGTAATTCCAATGGATGTCACCCCAGAGGCAGAGGCAGACCATATAACCAGAGTTTCCATGACCCCTTCACTGAGAAGCCCTAACAGCACTCCTGAAAAGTTGCCCTACTGCTGCACTGTAAAGGCAGTCAGGGGCACTTATCCCTACACCCACAAGCCTGGCAAACATCACAACAGATTCCTGAGTGTTAAGGATAGGAGCCAGATACTACTCCATTCTCTTTTCTTATCCTCCAAAGAAAAAGATTCCCAACGTGCCACCCAGTCAGTGGGAATACACATCAGCAGAGGTTACCAAGCTGCTGGAAAAGAGAGTCATCCAAAAGGTACCTCAAGACCAGTTAAAATCCAGAATCTACTCCAAGTTCTTTTTATACCCAAGAAGACAGGGGACCTCAGACCATTATTTGGGGTCTGAGTCATCTCACTTTGTAAAACAGACAAAATTCTGGATGGTCACACTTTAGTCTGTATTGCCTCTTCTGAGGAAGGATGATTGAATATGCTGTATGGATCTCCAGGATGCCTTTTATCATAAAACATTGAGACACAATCCTAGAGGATTCTCCATTTCTGGCTGAAAGACAGTCACTATCAATTCAGAGCACTGCCCTTCAGTCTCACCACAGCACTCATGGTAGTTACAAATACGATGGCAGTAGTAGCAGCACATTTCTGCCTGCTAGGGATCTAAGTTTTCCTATACATAGATGTTTGGTCTCACTGCTATGTCTAGGGATCAGTTGCTCCAACTGCTAGCAGTGATTCACACCAAGAGCCAGCTTATTCCAACACAACAGATAGAATTCATTGGATATTACTTGAACACTTCTCTGCAAACAGCCAAGTTACCAGATTACAGAGTGCTTTCCTTACATCTAGTTGCCACTTAGGTCATCCAAGATCCCTCTCCTCAAGCAAGATTAGTACTTTGTGTATTACATCTAATGGCCTCGACAATTGCTCTTGCACCCCTAGCCAGATTTCACATGAGAGTTCTACAGTAAACCCTTTCAGTTCAATGGTACCAGAAGGTTCACCCTTTCCACTCCAGGATTCATATCATGCAAGTATGCAGTAATCACATCAGTTGGTGGATTATTGCTCCTTTATTAACTGAAGGACGATCTTTTCATCAGGCTCAACCGCTAGCCACAATAACCACAAATTCCCCTATTTTGAGGAGGGGGAGTATTTTGAAGGCAGAATGGTTCAAGGTTCTTGGTCACATGTAGAGGCCAGACTTAACATCAACGTCTTGGAGATGAGGGCATCCCTGCTAGAGTTGCAGGCTTTTTAGGACATCCACCCCAGGGCTGCGATTTCTGACTGGACAAACAACATAGCAGTAGTCTTGTATATCAACAAACAGGGGAGAACCTGAATTTACCTTTTGTTTGCTAAGAAGACATGAGTGTGTGGCAATGGGTGATGTATTTGCAGTGTTTTCTGCTTGCAATATGCATCCTGAGGATATCCATTATTCTAGCAGACAAACTGAGCAGGTCAATTCTTTTTCTTCATGAGTGGTGCCTCAACTGAATAGTGCCAACTCAGATCTTCAGCTTCTGTGACCAATCTTGCTGTAACTTTTTTGCATCCTACCTGAACAAGTGCAGCAATTACTTTGCTCTGATTCCTCTACCAGAGGCAGTCACAGATGCTGTAGTCCACAGCTGGCCCCCCCAGGACTCCTCTATGCCTTTCCTCCAATTCCTCTGATAACCACATTTATTCAGAAGATGCAAGTCAAGATCCTCATTGCCTCTTTTGTCACTAGCAAGTATGATTCCCCTTCCTCTGGCCTCATCTAGTACATCCTGGATGTTGGATCACCATCCAAATCTTCTAAATCACCCATCTGGAAGGCCTCTTCTCGACCAAAAGTATATGAAACTGACCACTTGGCTCCTCCACATCTAGCCAGAGAAACAGGACTTCTGTTTCAGTGGTCCATATTATCTCAGCTTTTCAGAAGCAATCTACCAAAAAGATTTACCAGAGCAAATGGAAAAGGTTTTTCATTTGGGCCCTATCAAAAGGTTTGGACCCTTTCTCAGCACCTTTTCCTTCTATTTTACAGTTTTTGCCAGTGCTCTTTCATAATGGTTCTAGTTTTTTTATGATCAAGGTACAAATAACTATTTCCAGTTTTCATGTTGGATAAAATGATGCCTTCGTAGCATCTCTGAAAATTTCCAAAGCCTTCCTTAAAAGAACCTTCTTGCTGAGGCCTCCGGTTAGGAACCCCTTTTTCTCCCCTGGGATATCACAGATCTTAACTGTACCGTCAAACCAGCAGCTTCTGCAGATTTAACATTTTTTGTCTTGGAAAACAATTTTTGTAGTTGCAGTCAATCCAACAAGATGAATCTCTGTGCTACAAGCCTTTTCTTACAAACCTCCCTATTTAGTTTTCCATAAAGACAGTTACACTGAGAACTAATGTGTTCTTTCTTCCTAAGGTGATATCCAAATCAAATCTAAACTAATCTGTAGACCGATCAGTGTTCTTCCCAAGATACTCAAACATGGAGAGTGTATACTGCTCATTCGTCATCACCTGAGGTTCTATATTCATAGAACAAAATATCTCAGAAGGTCAGACCAACTTTTTGTAGCTTTCTCCAAGGCTAAACTGAGTAAGGTTGTTTCCAAAGTTTACCCTCTCAAGATGGTTGTCAGAGTTTATTTCCTTTGCTTATGTTAACAGAGGTTTATCTTTATGTATAAAACCAAAAGCTCATTCTACAAGGGTGGTAGCAACCTCTACAGCCTTTATGAATAGTATCCCAATTTATGACATTTTAGCAGCACCATCTTGGTCTACAGTTCACACCTTTGTGTCTCATTACAAATTGGATGTACAGGTTCCACAATCTTCAGAAATGTCCTCTTTTGATATCACAGATGTTCAGGAGCTTAGGAATCTGTTCCAAAGGTTGAATTGGATGACAATAGACATCAGATACAAAAGTTATGTAGTTATAATGCTAGATCTGTGTTGCTTTATTTTCAGCCTGTTCACACCCCTTCCTCCTTCAAATATAAACATTGACAGCTCTAAATGACTGGGTAGACCTCACCTCAGACCCTGTATGTTTAAAGCTCTCTAGGCTGTAGTTTTCTTGTTCATGAGATAATTTGGAATTTATGGTATTATGGCTATATATATATAGAAAGTTGACTAGTATATCTGGCAAACTCTATCTGAGGTACTAAGGTGGAGTGGAGGGAATTATGGATGGGGAGGAGCCAGACCCCCTGGATATGAAGCTTCAAAAAAGATACAAAGGTTGGATTCAACAACCCAAAGGTTGAATCAGGTGAAAATAAGACAATACAGATCTATTGTTATTGTAAGTATATAACTTTCATTTTTGAGTTACCATGCATTTTTTCTGAAGGCTTTGGAGTCTAAAACTCAAATGCTTGACTTTATTTAGTGAATTCAATCCTCAATATTTTATCAGAAAACCACAAATTGTATGAGGAACAGGTGAAAAATGAGGCAAAAATTTAGACATTCTGTGAATATCTGGACAGTTGAGAGGTATGCTTGCCATATCTACAGAGTTCCTGAAATATTACTTCAGTATCCCGATTGGGATCTGTACGGCAGTGAAAACATGTCAGTAATGCCTACAGCTCATAACCTTTACCAGCTTCAACCTATTTGTCAAGGATTTAACGTAAATAGCAAGTAAATGAGGAGAAAGAGGACATCCCTGTCAGCATCTCTATTAAACTGAAAACTTTTGGAAAGTTTATTTCTTATCTTTATTTTACTAAGGTATTGTAAAACAACATTTTATTACTGCAGTCCTAGGAAAGCCTGCAAGTCATAATACTTCATGTAAATGCTAACAATAAACCCTGTCAAATGCCTTTTATGTTACCAAACGTACAATCAATAATGTTCCTCTGGTTTTATTGGCATCTTCTGTTAGCATTCTTGTTTTCAATAAGTTATATTTGGTGGTTATACTTACTATAAAAAAATATGTTCCAGACAAGATTATAAGGAATGGGATATGAGCTAATCCAGTGCTGTAAATAATTAATAATGAGAATAGTTTCCATAAAACAAAAGAAAAATTCTTTGAACTACAAAACATTGATCCAAACCACAGACCATCAAAAAAAAAATACCAGTTAACTGTCCAATTTCTCTCAAACCTTTCTCTGATGGCATACCCTCTCATCAGCAGTGGAGAGTGACCTGATAAAGAAATGGGGTATTATGCAAATATTGAATAAGACATATTTTCTCCTTGCTAAGCAGGATTTTGTCTATTTTTGAATATGATTTATACCTGTATGAGAAATTTATATAAGTATCTGCATGAAGTCTTAATGCCGCATGCATGTCTCTCATCCCTAGTGTAGCATGCTTATATAAATAAACGTACTGTCTGATCTATAGGACCAGTGGAAAAACTGCATTCCAGTCTCTTAGCCAGAAAACCATTCACTCCTGTGCTTTAACTCACTCTGTTAACATTCTGTTTATAGTTTGTTGAGCAACCCCAGTACAGACGAACATGCTTAGTGGTTCCAGTAGGACTTTAGTGCAAATATCTTACCCATGGTGCTTATACAAATCTTTTATCACTAGATTATTAAGTCCTTTATGCAGTGGAAACAGACACTGTTACAAGCAACAGCCATAGATGCACTTAAATCTATTTCACATTTCTGTGAAAGTTTATTGCAAAAAATAGTGTGTCTGTCTGTCTGTCTGTGTGTGTGTGTGTGTCTGTGTGTCTGTCTGTGTGTGTGTGTGTGTGTGTGTGTGTGTGTGTGTGTGTGTGTGTGTAAATATAAAATATAACACACTGAGTGCACAAACCAGTAAAGCAGTGCGCAGACCAAAATAATGCAGCATACATAAAAATGATTAAGCATTCCAAAGCGTTCAGAGCATATAAAACATTTATTGTTCACAATGGCATAAAAAATCTTCCAATATCACACACAAATCCACCTGAAGTCGGCATCGACCAAATAAAAGGTAAGCACCAGCCAACACAGGATTAAACAGAGTTTCGTCCTGTTACTTGGTCGATGCTGACTTCAAGAAAATGATGGTCAGTGGAGCCTTGTTTTAGATCTCGCAAAGCAGAATTGCTTTATGAAAAAGTTAAAATGCTCACACTTTAAACCTTGTTTTCCATTTTTGATGACAGGCTGTCTTGCTGGTAGCAGTGAAGATGCAGGATACTTCTGAACATCACCATTCAAACAGAAAACTTCTATTTCATCTCCTTTCCTTTTGCTTTTCTACCAAGGATTTTACCAATGCCGCACTTAGTTGATTTCAGGCTTTTAGGAAATCTCCTCCTTGCATTTTCAACTTTCTTCTATGCTCAAGTTACCAGATTCCTAGCTCCAATGTTTGCTCACAACACATTTATGGAAATTCGCACTTAGAATTATATGGACATTTGTCTCATGTAGACAGTGTCTTCAGAGATTGAATCTTTCAGTTGCTCTGAATCTTCAGTGCCTTAAAATCTAAGCACCTCATTACATCAGGAAGGAAATTCAAGCCTGACTCCATTTTAAAAGATATACCTGGATGCAATTCAGCATATCAGAAATGCAGTGATAATTCTCTCAATACTGTGTGAATTGGTTTACCAACATAATGTTGAATGCTAAATGGTTGAAACTGAATTGGTTGAACACACTATATTCAATTATCAAAATGTTGAAATAAAATTAGTCTAAACACACAATGTCGATATTATTAAATTTGCCCATTTCTGCATTGTAGTGCGATCTCGGAGTTGATATATTTAAGTAGGGGGTGTGGGGGGGGCGCAGCAAAATGGTAGAGTTGATCTCATTGCTTTTTCAATGAAATGATTGTAGACATTTTGGTACTTCAATGTTTTGGGTTGAGATGTTATTTTTCAACCAAATGACTATTAGACATTATGACATTCAACGTTATGTCAGTAAACCGTGTGAATTAAGTTACAGCTTTTGTTTCTGAATCTATCGATTCTGACATCTTTGACTGTGAGGACATTTCTCAAAGCTCTGGACTAAATATATTTAGATTGTTCTCGAAAGCAAGGCTGACATGAAAAAAATACAATGGTGCGATATCTTGTAAGCCTTTGAAGTCCCAAGTATTCGGTCCTTGCAGTATGTCCTTTCTGCGACCCCCCCCCCCTTTTACCAAAGCATTCCTGTGGGAGTACAAGATTTAAATAATTTAACTCTTCTGATTGTTTTTCCTTTTACAGATCAGTAACTGACAACAGACTTCACGTGGGCACAGTTCCAGGACGTCAGGGCCTGGAGCTTCTATTTCAGAGGGAACTACATACTATTTATAAGATAATGACTTCTTTCATTTAGCTTTCTGCCAGTGTTCCTTCTAACTTCAGCAAATAGTTACTGTGTATTGTGCTTACACCTTAAAATATATAAATACAAAGGAACTCCCATGTTTTTGAACCTTGTTACCATCTGTGCAGAAACATGTCATTAGGTACTGGTTTATTCTGAAGAAGTGAATGCATTACAAATGGCACAGAACACAAGCCAAATAGACTGTAAACATTGGTATAGGATCATAGGAGATTACTAGGCTGCTGACCCAGAGGTCATTTTCAGCCTAGCCTTTTCACCCCAATGTAATACTGTAGAGGTACTAGTCAGTAGCCAAGATTGCATTTAGTGATGACTGCCTTTACTGTTAGACAACTTTTAAGATAATCTGGCAGTTGGTATAAAGGGTTAAGGGATATGAGCTGTAGTCCCTGTGGTACAGGGTTTGATTCTCTCATCCCTCATTTGCCTACTTTATGAATTTGAGCAAGTCACTTAACCAGACATTGCTACCAGGTCACCCTCTAAAAGAGACTTTGTGGGCCTATGTGGCTAACAAATGGGTGTTATTGTTAGTTCCCCCAGCACAAAATTAGATTAAATGCATGTAGTATATCTGCTAAGTAGAATTTATTTTGAAAAGTTTATATTTCATATAACTAATGGTGCTTTATCCTCAATTGGTTAGTTGCAATTTTATGTAGTCATGTCCTGTGTATTTATTCTGAAGTATAACTATCAGTTTTATATTTGAATTTCCATCACAGGTAGTAAAAATGTAAATACTGTTAACTTTTGGATAAGAAGGTTATGTTTATTTATTTATTTATTTTTGCCTTTTTTTTTTTTTTTTTTTTTTTTTTTTTTTCCCCCTCCATCAGTTGATGACTAACAGATCCAGATGCCTCTGTTCATGTGGTGGGTCTACCTTTTCTATCCTCCCCCCACCGACTTAATCAGATAAGGGTTCAGAGTTGCCAGTGACATCAGAGCATCCTGGGTCTATGTCATACTGCTGCCAAGAGTATTTTTTACCTAATTTTCTTCCCCACCTTGAGCACAGCACCCCGTGGGTGGAGCATGGAATGGGCAGACCCTGTCAACCCCCCCCCCCCTCACTTCAGCAAAGGGCTGTTCCCAAGCAGTTCACAGGTTTTTTTCCCAACCTCCGTCAGAGAAATTTAACTGTGATTAAATGTCTGTTACACATGCCCATCCCTTCATCCCCTGTCAGCACCAGAGATCCTCAAGCGGCTAACTGAATATGCGATGCCCAAGTTGTAGTCATGGCTTTATCCCGCTATAACACAGTGCTGGCCACATTTATTTATTTATTTTAATTTGTAAACTGGGTAAATGGATTGTCTGAGAGCCCTTTTCAGCCATGACCCTAGGCACAGGCAAACACTACACACTATGTGAAGTATAAAGAGTAGATTAATGCAGTAATGTAAACAGTTAAAATATAAGCAAGGTGCAGTTGTAAAAGTGATACAGTAGAGAGTCGATTATGCAAACTAACTGGGTCCAAGGGTAGTTCAGATAATCAAACTGTTTGGATAATCAAACATACACTGAATTGCATAAAAAACTTCTAACATCTTGTTTTTTTCTGCACTCAGGGAATACACTTTTTAACCATTCAGCAAGTCTAGTGGACAATAAAGAATATTTTTCACACACACACAGGCTATGAGTTCAAAAACATGCATAACCTGATACGTATAACATTTACATATTCAGACTTTAATTTTTCCTACCAAAAAACTTTGGAAGAGTGGGTTCAGATAATTGACTGTTCGGATAATCAACTCTCTAATGTATTAAAAAAGGATATAAGCTGCAATAAAGTACAACATGGTTTAAAAATAAGTTACAGGCATGAATAAATCCAAAAAAAGCTCAGACTATCAGAAAAAAAACAGCAACTTTAATAAATAGCTTTGGTAAGCGCTTTCGTCTCAAAAATAACTTAGAGTCTTCTTCAGACCCAAACGACCAAGACGTTACAGGCATGGTTTTAAACAGAGACCTCAACTTCATACAATAAATAGGAGGAATATTTAAGAGCGAGTGGAGCAGAAGATGGAGAAAGGGGCAAAATAAATGTAGTAGTTGAAAAGCATTTGTACTCTTTAACCTTTAGGAGTTAATTCTGTAAGGAGAAATTTTCTCAAGACAGAAAGTTTTCTAAGACTTAATTTTAGTGGTTAGGGAGTTTCAGAGTTTGGAACAAATTTTGAGAAAAATCTTTCTATAGAGTGTAAAACTAAGCTCACAGCTATAGAGTAAATGTGCAGTTGGGTGGGATCCTAATTAATGTTTAGAGTATAGGTGATTTGCTGCGCAGCAAGAGGTGGGTAGAATTCAGAGTATAGGATTTTATGAAAGATGGATTTCTACAAAAAATAACCTCTTTCAGTTATAGTAAGTGTTTGGAGGTTTTAATACCATGACATGAATGGACTCCATTCTAGAGTCAGGCTATGAATTAGTATTCAAGAAATTACTATTGCTTCAGACTTGGAAATTTGTGAAAAGTGCTCATCTCAGTACCAGTAGTGTACCTAGAATTCCCACCTCCTAACAGTTAATACAGTATTGCTAGCATATCTAAATATGCTTGGTAATACTGGAACTGTCTGTGTGTCTTTAACCCACATCGATCTAGTTTCTACTTCCACATCCTGGAATTTTATGACTTTGTGAATCTCAGTACATAGGATACTGTAATCACTGAGCGATTTCAATGATCATTGACACCTTTGTCCCGCTTATTTTTACTGCTATAGCTGGTGACCTTGTTTCTACTTAACTATTGGTACTAGGTGATCCCATTTGATCAGAACTTCATTCTCATTCTTTTGGAAGTCATTTATAGCAGTCAAAAGAAAGGGGACATTGTAAATAAAACTGAGAAAGAAGAAATAAAGTGGATTATTAATTTGCAGGCAGATCGACCACCAGGTCTTAATCTCATAGTTCCACTTAGACCGATTTTGAAGGCCAGGAGATCAAAGATAGGTTAAAAAAAAGAGGTGTGCCTGTTTTCAAGAAGTATTATTGGTGCAATACCAGAGAGACATGACAAAATATATGTATTAGGCCTTTAAGCACAGAAGTCTTCTTTCATAGGCTATCAGTCTGATAGGCTGGTTACAAATAAAAACGGAGTCCCTGTTTTTCTCATGATCTGATGAAGATAATTCAAAAGTGCTTACTTTATGCAGAAGGGACGTTGAACTAAAGTTTATTTTGTTTTAGTGTTCACAAGTTTTATTTGTTCATTAAAAATTTTCCAGACCGTGGTGGTGGAATTAGACCTTCTGATTTTGTTTAGTCTCATTTGCCTGTTCCACCTTTGGTAGCGGAGAGGTATCTTTTAATTCATTCTCAGTCGTGGTTTGTGGTTCATATTCTTCCAGTGCTTCTAAGCTACTTGTCTCTTATAGTGTTTGCACAATCCTCGGTACAACAGTCTTGCTACATTGCTGTACCTTTCAGTACACAGATCCTCGGGCTTGACTATATTGCATTGAGAAACAAACTGTTTCTAGATCTGTATTATAGGACTTGAATTTGTTTCTCAATTTTTCTACCATCCTTGTAAACCAATGTTTTTGTATCCTGCTATCTTGAGCTGCCATTCTTAGTCTTTCACCTTATGATTTAAATTCACCTCTCATTAACCTTTAATGTATTTAATCTTAATCAACATGTGGTTGTTGTGGGGGTTGTCTTGCATAATGCAGCTAGATCTGTGTCAGACGTGAAGTGATTTGAAATTCGATAAGCCGTTTTCAGTTGTAGTAATATTTTATTGGTAGAATGTGTGTGAAGGAAAAGGGATCGAGCTGTCTTTTTAACAGTTAACGTGTGTTTGGGGGCTGAAACAAACATCATCGATGGATTTTGTTCTGGAAGTGTTAACCAGCAAACAATGTTTATTGCACCATACACAGGTGGTGGTAAAGACAGATTGCAGTTAGTGATCAAAGTCAGTGGGGTTATTTGAACTTTGTGAGAGCAGTGCATCAGGAGAGGGGAGGGTTTTAAGATTCAGTAAGTTAGATGGAACAGTACTTGGGTAATGTGAAAATAGCATTCTACTGAAAATGAAGTCTTGAGGGACACCAGATTGGAGCATTTGTACGGGAAGACATTGCTTTTCCAAAACTCGCTATGAGAAATCTGATTGTGAGGTAGCTTTTAAACCAGTTTTATTGGTTCATATGTGAAGCGTATACTGATGGGAGATGAGAGCTATGATCAGTGAGATAAAAAGAAATGTTTTAGTTCAACAGAAATGACACCTGTGTAAGGAACTTTATCCATGTTGGAGGATGTACAGTCTTTAGTCTGGGTGGGGTAGGTTTTGCCTGGATTTGGTAAATCTGGCTTCACTTCTGGACAAGTGGTGACTATCAGTGTCCCTACTAGCGGCTGATATATATTCTTAAGTCCTAGATCCTGATTTATTGATATTGCGTTTTATAAAGAGTTTTTGCTGCTCTAAGACTTGGGCTGTGAGAGTGCAGTCACTACATATAGTGTGTTCACCCCTTTTAGGGTGTTTATCCCTCCATAGTTATATAACTGTGGAGTGAGTTAGTAAGAGGATGTAGCCAGCTTCCCTTACTGCAAAAAGCATAGTTTTGTGCAAAATGGTAGTTTCAGGCCATTTTGGAAAGATGTTTCGTGCAGAAGCTGTGACTATCTATTTTGTGTAATGGCCTTGCTCAAAAAAGTTTTTAAACAAGTATGAAGGTTTTTCTTCATTTGCAGGTTTCCTTACATGAATGGTCTCAGTGGTTGGCTGCAATTTGTGCCACTTATAGCATAACTTTATAACAGATATAAACCAAAAGAACACTGCCACAGGATAAAGTAATCTTCCTGTTTCATTGAGTGTTTTTGTTCCTTATGAACTCCATAGAATGACAGCAACAAGAAATTAAATGTTTCAATACACAAGCATGAAACATGAGTGGTTACTACTTCAGCCTTTAACTTTTTTCTTTTAAAACAGGTAAAATAGATGAATACTCATCAAGATCGGGAGCTAAATCAGCCCTTAACTTAATCTGCTGTCTCAAGTCATTTAAAAGCAATTCATTCTCCCATAATCCCCCTTGGAGACTGAAAATGTTTCCAATTTCTTTAGAATAAAAAAAGTGTGTGTGTGTGTGTATATATAAATATATATATATATATATATATATATACATATGTGTGTGTATATATATATATATATATATATATGTGTGTGTGTGTATATATATGTATATATATATATATATATATATATATATGTGTGTGTGTGTGTGTATATATATATATATATATATATATATATATATATGTGTGTGTGTGTGTGTATATGTATATATATATATATATATATATATATATATATATGTGTGTGTGTGTATATATATATATATATACATGTATATATATATATGTGTGTGTGTATTTATATATATATATATGTATATATATATATATATATATATATATGTGCATATATATATATATATATATATATATAAATATATATAAATATATATATATATATATATATATATATATATATATATATATATATATATATATATATATATACACACACACACACACACACGTGCGTGCATATATATTTTTTTAAATGGTTACATTCACAATGATGTTTAAAAATTACATTTGCATTATCTTTATTCATAATGCTTCTGAGATATCCATAAATTATTTTGCTAAGCTTCCTCTCCATCTTGCTTCCATAAAATGCTGGGCAGATAGAACATTGTCCAGTGTGCGCCACCCCACATGTGTTGCAGTTAAATTTGCCACCACAGTCCAATGGGTAAGGGTAACCATGAACATTAATAGAAACACCATCCTTGATGTACCCACAACAGTGGCAACAATGTTATTTCTTCATGATGCTATGCCTGAACTCTTTATGATGATTGGTTTCTAATGTGTTTAATACATGAGATGGACCAGATCCCAGCTTACCAAAGTCAGGAACATCTTTAAATAACAAGCCCCAGTTCTTCTGCATAATGAGAGTTGATGCAATGATGTAAAATCATTGAATGATTAAAATCCTTACCAGGTCTCTTAACCCCTGGTAAGTTTTTTTTTTAATGGGTGAATATTGGCTGCCCTATTATCAAGTACAAATCCAAACATCTCTTTAGTAAGCTTAACTGGGTAGTTTCTACTGATAAGAATTGTTTGACCGATCTGTTTATAAGTAATAAGTCTGGACAAACATATTAATTGCCCTTTAACCATAAACCTTGACATTGACAATAGACCGTTTGTCCATAAGCATCTGCACTATTAAAATGAGCGTAACTATTGGAAAACATCAGTTTCCTGTACTAATTTGATTCAAAACAACCTGTAACTAATTTTTTTATACAGGGTAACATCTAAAAAGTTCATCTCTATACAATCAGTGTTTAAAGAAAACTCTAAAAAGTCTGTACTATGAGACAGATAGTCACAGAACTCAAGCAACTGTGTACCACCCTTCAAAATATAAAAGAGGTCAACCAAAAATCTTGAATAACATCTTAAGTAGATATTATGTATGCTGCCAAAAATGTATCTTTGTTCCAAGTGGCAGAGAACAATATTGGCAAAAATGGGGGCATAGGCTGCCTCCTTAGCAACTCCAGTCATCTGTTTGAACTGTTTGCCCTCGAAGATGAAAAAAGTTGTTGGACAAGACCAAATCATAAATAAACAAAGATTATATGATGGATTTGAACAGTATGTCATTAAATAAACTACCTTCCAAAATCAAATTAAGCATCTTACCCACATAGTCTAAGGAATTCATTAATACCACCCCACCCCCCATAAATCAAGTTTCATAACCCAAATGTCTCTGCTGGAAACCAGTTCCTTTAAAACACTGATTCTTTTGGTGATAAGGCTGTAAAGCCTATTCACAGGTTGTGTCCTGGCTGCAGAGTGGATAGTATAAATACAAGGTTTTTCATAAAGTGTTACTTGTGGGTTCCATGTAGAGTTATTTGAAAACTTAATCTGGAACTTTTTTATTATTGAAATCATTCTGTTCAAACATCAAGGCAATTATCAGTTTTCTTAAATATAACTTTAATTCAATAATAATGTCTACATTGCTAATTCTTTTAGTAGGTAAAAATGGAAACACTTTCTGAAATAAGCTATAATGGGTATCAGTAATGCCCAAACTGCAGAAATTAAAAATATGAAAGTCTTGCTCACATGGTGGACCAAAACTAGAGTCACTGCAATCATGAAAAACAATTAATTTTGGCATTCAGAGTTCGGCTGCCCCATCCTTTTGTTAGTGTGGGTACTCCGACCCACACTTCTGCCCTGAGGGGACACATCAATTTACTAGGTGTTCAGACTTCCCACTTTTATAACAGACTTTGTCAGTGGTGTGTTTTAATTTCATTTTCAGCTTTAATAATTTGCCCTTGGAAACATTGTGTTTAGCCTATTTTCAAGTAACCAGACTTAAATAGTTTATTTAACACATGCAAAGTAATTATAAAAACTCTGTGATGATGCAAATTTTCACATAAGTAACATTTAAAAAATGTTAGTTAGTTCCATTATATCATCCCATGGTTTGTTGTTCAGTACCCACATGTTACACAGACCTATACCAAGCAAGACAGGATTACATTGCTTTTCATATGTCAGCTCTGAGACATTAAAGGACAAATTCCAAGTGTCTTTGTCTCAGAACTTGCTGCGAGACTTGTTGTATGAGTAAATGACTTACTCTTAAGCTTGTTCATAGATAGACCTTACACCAAAGTAAGTCACTTACACTGAGAACATGTTTTCTTTAATCATGGCAGACTTGCACCATAGTAAATCACTTACACTGTGATTAAGTGTTTTGGAATCAGGCCCCAGGTCCCTCTATTCACAGTGTTATTTTAGCCTGACTTGACTATTTCAAATTAATGGACACATTACTAACACTACCGGTCATACACTCGCACAAACAAGAACATTTTAGACTTTGGATTATCAGCATTTTACCCTTTTACACAGACTGCATTTCATCGAACACAGTTTGTTTGCATAATTATCTGATTTTACTTGGATTTATTTAACATCTGGGACTTTAATGTGGGTTTACGGTGAGCAACAGTTAGTGATTTAATACTGATGTCTCAACGCTGCTTAATTTAATGCTTGCTTGTTTTTGAAACTTTATAGGTTCATAGGTTCATAGGTTCATACTAGGCTATCTGCCCTAGGGCATTTATAAGCCTAGCCAGAATGTGTTTGGCTTTCGCCACCCATTTTAAATTTATTTTGCTATGCCCTTTTTTGAGGTTAGTATACTGTGCCCCTGTCTAGCAGTGACACAGAAGTGATACCCAGGGTAAACCTATGATCTCCCATCCACTCATCAAGATTCCTCTTGAAGAGAGTCAATGAGGGACTCTGCCTAATCTGGACTGGGATTTTATTCCAGAGTGAAGGGAGCCTCTGGGTTATGAATCTGTCCCTCCAGCATGTCCTATTTAATTCAGTGGTGAGGTTCAAGTCTCTCGAGCACGTAGCTCGATGGGATTTGGATTTTCTGAGGTGCAGCATGTCCATTAATTCCGGGTTGGACATGGCTTTATACATCAGTCACAGATCGCCTCTGAACAGGCGGTATGCCACTGAGTAGAGCTGGAGTTTCTTTAACCGGGCAGCATATGGCATCTGTTTGAGCCCTTTGATCCTCTTGGTGAGGTACTTTTGGGGTCTTTCCAGTTGCTGCAGGTGTCTGGTAAGGTACATCCCAAAAGGGGCATTGTACTCAATTATGAGCCTGATGAGGGATGAGTAAAGAGGCATGATGACCTCCCCTGATCTAGATGTGAATCCCTTCATGATTAGGTGGGCTATATAAAATGTTTTTCTAACCACTTTGGCCACGTGGTTGTCAAATGAGAGATTGCTATCAACTTGGGTCCCCAGGTCCCTAATTACTTCTTCTGTACTAAATGGATTACCACCTATGTGGTAATTTGTGGGCACTTTGTTTTTGCCAAAGGGGATGACTATACACTTTTTGGCATTTAGCTTGAGGCCTTGGCTCTGGCACCAGTTGTCTTTTTCTATGAGGCCCTTTTGGAGGATGCTTGTGTTGGCTGGAGAGTCGATTATGGCACCCAGTTTGCAGTCATCTGCGAACTTGGTCAGCCACAGTCCTTCCGTGTTGGCCTATACCTCCGAGAAATATATACCGAACAAGAGAGGTCCCAGGACTGAACCTTGTGGGACACCACTTGTAACTGGTTTGGAGTCTGACATGGCTCCAGCAATTCTAACCATGTGGGTTCTGTCCTTGAGCCAGTTTGCAATCCATCTAGTGACATAGGGGTTTATATTTAAGCTGGTGAGCTTATCTATAATGCCCGAGTGGGGTATTGTATTGAAGGCTTTTGCGAGGTCCAGGTAGGCTGTGTGGACCACCTTCCCCTCGTCAATGGCCTTGGTGACTGTTTCAAAGAAATCAACCAGGTTTAAGAGGCAGGATCTGCCCTTAACAAAGCCAAACTGGATAGGATCCAGTGTCTGTAGGTCCCCAATATCTTTATTTATGAGGTCCATGATGATCCTTTCCATAGCTTTGCAGACCAAGCTAGTCAGGCTTATGGGGCGATAGTTTCCAGGATCTGTTGAGGCACCACCTTTATGGAGAGGGACCACTGTTGCTGTACACCACTCTTTGGGCACATATCCTGTAGTAAGGCTGAGATTGAAAAGTAGTTTTATGTTTGGGTTTAGCTCTTCTTGGAGTTCATGTAGGATGCAGCCCGGGACACCGTCTGGTCCCATTGATGCTGTGTTTTTTGCTTTGGAGAGGGCGGCTTTTACCTGAGCATCTGAGATGTCAGTGGGGCAGCACTCTGCTGGGATAGATATTTGCCCTTTCGGTGGGGAGGGGGGGGAGAAGTTTGAGCTGAACCTGTCAGCTAGGATGTTGGCAATGTCTGTGGGTTCAGTGTATTTTTTGTCATTTTGGACTAATTCTGAGCATATCTGGGAATTACCACCCAGGTTCCTAACATAACTAAAGAAAGCCTTGTGATTATCCTTAGTGTCCTGTGCAATTTTTCTCTCGAAGCTGGCCTTAAACGATTTTACGAGTGCCCGTAGTTTTTTGCTAAAACTGATCAGTGATGCCTTCCCTTTTTGGGATTTTGCTCTATCATTTAGTAGCTTCCTCCTTCTATTGTATAGTTTGTTTATGGCTGGGGTCCACCAGACAGGACGTCTGCCTTTGGTGGACTGGGTCTTGGTTTTATTTGGGATCGCATGATCCATGCATTCCTGAAGGTGTTCATAGAATGCGTTTATAAAGGATTCTGCGGTCTGGGCCGTATTTTCCACAGGCCCGGGGGCTTTGAAGGATTCCACCTCGGTTTTGAGGAGTGTGAAATCTGCTTTAGAGAAGTTTTTCACTGTGGTTTTCTGGGCAGGGGGTGGGGTCAGGATGTGAATATCCAGTGAGATTAGTTTATGGTCTGATCTTACCAGTGAGGGATACACTGTGTATTTTCACTATTGTTAAGAGTGAGGCCCATTTTGATAGGTCCTGACAGTTCAGAAATACATAGTGAATTAAAGAAGAAACAACAAATGCACCTTTAAAGCTTTTTTTTTTGGAGGGGGGAGGTAGATCATCACCCTACAGCCCCAATACTCTGCCATTTATATGTATGGCTCTTGAGATTGCTGTACCTTGGAGTAAGGTAAATGTTCCAAGATACTGCAGTCTTGAGCTTAACAAGTAAAGTGGTCACACAGAAAAGCAACAAATGCAAAAGCTGGAAAAAAAAGAAACAAAACTGTCAAACCAGTCTCTCCACTGTGTAATACCTTAAATGTCCTCTATAGTACTGTGTAATACCTTAAATGTCCTCTATAGTACTGTGTAATACCTTAAATGTCCTCTATAGGAGGCTAAGCTAGTAGAGTTTGCCTTTATTGGCATGAGTGTATCGATAATGACTTATAAAGTAAAAAAAAAAAAAAAGTAAGCATTTAGAAGCCATGGAGCTAGAACATTTGTATGTCCTTAAGGTGTAATTTGCGTATTTGCCATGGACTTTCGTCAAAGGAGGTTTAAGGATTTACAGGGTAAAGAGTCAGTTTGTCTCAGTATATTTTATACCTGATTTGCAGTTACAGTTCAGATATTCCCAGGATTAGAATTACCATCCTCAGAATATCAGTAGGAACCTGTATTTTGACATTGTATCTTATTATAGACATAAGAAAAGCCTAGCTAAACTAGAGTTTTCATTGTGTGATACCATAAACCTCCTGCAATAGAGGCCCCAGGATATATGCAAATGGTCCCTTAATGACATGTAGTGTTTCAACTAAATGGCTTCTGAATGTCTAAGACTTTTTACTTTTTCTTCTTTAGTCTTTATGGATACATTCAGGCTAATAAAGCCAAACCCCACTAGCTGTGGACATGCATGTTTTGGCCTTCTTGCAAACTCATCAGCACAGTATAAGTGGACTGTTTGGCTATACTTTAGGAACATAGAGTCTTTAAACTCAGATGATGTCCATAACCATTGAGCTGTGTATAAAATATCCCAACCAGAGAGTAAAAAGGTCACGCAGACAAACCAATTAGTAAAAACTACAAGAAAAACCTAGCCAAACTAGAGTTTTGATTTTTATGGGCCTGAATGTATCCATAAAGACTTAAAAAGAAACAGTAAACAATCATTGGCATTCAGAAACCCTTTAGCTGAAATACTTGATGACCTTAAGGACTTATTTGCATATATCCCATGGGCCTCTATTACAGGAGATTAAGGTATTACACAATGAAAACTCTACCTTGGCTAGGTTAAAGGATCAAAGTATGCAGTGCGCTTAAATTTCCAACAACTTGTGAAAAAGAAATGGGAAGGCTGGAACTACTCTGCATTTGGCAGGAAACTAGTAAATATAACTTATTAATTGGCATATCCTTTTTGGAACCTATTTGCCAAAACACCCAAAATAAATGTTTGTTGGTCCAAAAGCAGAGAAGGCATACTTGTATATTTTGATTTATAAAGGCTGTTATTAATGAAGAATACCACTTTGGTTCCTATAAATGCAACTCAAATGTCACGTTTAACTATTCCTTTTATTTTAGCATGCTCTATAAATTTTTTATTTTTTCCATTTGATGTACATTCACATTCGGGGATGATACTGAACTACCCCAGTTAAATATTATACATAAATACACTTGCTAAATTGTAGGAGATATTAATACAAGTCTATACCTGAAACTTAGCACTCATGGGTGAAACAAAGCATATAATCTAAAAATCAAAATTTTAGGGCATTTAAGTCATTAGCGGTATAGGATTTTGAATAACTGTCTATCAAGGCAATTTTAGGAGTTTATGAACCTAAATTATACTTCTGAAAATGTTAAGCTGACAAAAGAGGCGGTAGTTTCAAATTATTACAGCAGAAAGTATGGTAATTTGAAAATATAAAATATTTTTCTGTGAGAAATGAATGTAAATATTAAGTAGAAAAGCTTATTGAAAGACAAGTGATATTGACTTGATGTAATGACACAGTAATCAGGTGTATTTTGCTTCTTTACTAAATATGAAAGAACTGATACTATCCTGCTACAAAGCTGCATTTGAGGCACCAGGAATTTTTAATCCCCTGAAGTAAACAAATTTATTTTAACATCTTATTTTCTATTTTGTTAGAACTGCTGTGTATTCGCTGGAAGGTTGTGTTTCAACATTTGTGTACTACTACTACTACAACGTCTGTTCATAATTAGAGCTCAGTCTGCATGTGCTTGATATAATTTAGTATGTAAATGACGAACAGTTCCCATAAAGATGTACTAATACCGTTGTCTTGTGTTCCAGGATCTGTATTATAAGGACTATGAGTACGTCTGTGTCCTGTTTGCTTCTGTGCCAAATTTCAAAGAATTTTACACCGAGTGTGATGTCAATAATGAAGGCCTGGAGTGTCTGAGACTACTTAATGAAATAATTGCAGACTTTGATGAGGTAGATTTGTTTCTTTGTTGTACATATTTTATAAAAATGCCATAATGTTCTTGAAAAACAAAAACGCAAAGAAAATGAGTCCTGTCTGTGGGATATGCAGTTAAAATAGATGTAGTCCATTCTGTCTCACCACATATCTTTCACTATAGCTTGACTTCCGGGAAGGATTTTCGTGTCCACAGTATTAGTACCTGTTGCCTGAAGTTTATAAGCCGATATACACATCGCAAATGGTATCAGCAATGACACTGTGCAGTCCTGTTGGTCTTAACATGTTATCTGCCATATGCACGTCTTCATGTCTAAAGGGAACCCTCCCCCTGCAGTTTTAGTTGCAGGCCCATTTTGAGTATGTCTTTATTTATTTGTCTTTGTTTACTGAGAAATTATGACTGAACAAGGCTCATTTTCAGCAGCTACCCAGGGTGAAAAGCTGTAGTAAATAAGTTCATAGGTACATACTAGGCTAGCTGCCCTTGTGGGCCATTTTAAGCCTAGTCAGTTTCCCTTTTTGTGCTCAAAATAACCCACCCATTTGGTTATAGACTGTCCTTATCCATCCCATGGTCGATAATTAGGTTCATAGGATAATACTAGGCTGTTGGCCCAGAGGCCCTTATAAGCCTAGCCATGAATTTTGCCCATGTTCCCACAAAGTCAGCACCTGATTCCGCTTTCCAACAGGGACACAGGTGGGATCCCAGGGGTATATTTTCTGTTTCCATCCAGTCATCCAAGCAGGTTCCTCTTAAAGAGGGCTAGTGAGGTACTCTGCTTGACATGGAGAGGGAGTCTGTTCTACAGATGGAGTGTCTTTGGAACAGAAATCTATCCCATTAACAAGTTCTATTAATGTCACAGACCAGGTTGAGGCCTTGTGTGTGGGTTGCACAAGAATAATTTGACATTTACTAGAACCAGTGGCTTCTCTTTTCCAGTGGAACCTGCTGTGAAGCTTTAGACAGCCCCTGGGGGATACTTTTTGTCTTTGTCCATAAGTCCATAGATTAGTACTAGGCTAACTACCTTTGTGGGCCATTTTAAACCTAGTCAGTTACTCTATGTGAAAATCAAGCCTGCACCTTGTGTCTACAAAGTAAACACCTTAACCATT
Organism: Protopterus annectens; assembly: GCF_019279795.1. Lineage (NCBI taxonomy): Eukaryota > Metazoa > Chordata > Ceratodontiformes > Protopteridae > Protopterus > Protopterus annectens. Next base: position 407,695,386 of record NC_056742.1, on the reverse strand, counting down.
ATGCCAGCATCATAACTTAGAACAGCTGGGATAATACCACAGATGATTTGAGGAGACCCATGCATGGGATAAAGTATTTTGTCCATTAGTAGTGAAGGGGGTAGTCCTGGGTTAAATTTTCTGTTAATCATCCATAGATCTAAGCTGTGAGTGAAAATGGACAGGGATGAATTTTGTTTTATGTGGATAGGGAGTCTGTTCCATAGTAATGGTGTCTTCTGCAAAATACACCTGTCCCTCCAAACTGATGTTGTAGAAGAGGTTTAGATCCCTAGACTATGTTTGTCTGATGCCATTTGACTTGCTGATATGCAGTAAAATCCATCAATAAAGGGTCAGAGAATACTTTGTAAGCCAGAAACAAGTCACCTCTTAAAAGTCTGTAGGATGCCGAGTATAGTGACAGGGCTTTGAGTTGGTCCATGTAAGACATGCTTAGGCTTTGTATCCTTTTAGTAAGGTATCTCTGTGGGCGTTCAGTTGTTGCGTGTGTCTGGCCATATACATGCCAACGGAGGCATTATATTCAATGATTGGCCTAATGAAGGCTGAGTAAAGGGGGCTATGACAGCCCTAGATCTAGACACAATCCCTTTTTTTATAAGCTGTGTGATGTAGAAGGACTTTCTTACAACAATAAACACACGAAATAAGTCCAGGACCAAACATAGCTTCTATGGAATCAATTTTAATAAAACAAACTTAAAAATAAAATTAAAAAGAGGTTAGCGCTTTCATGCCTTGCAATAGAAACTTTGTTAGACAAACAAAGAACAAGCACATACATCCTATATAGCAACGCTAATTAATCAATGAAGCAATTTGCAATCTTTAAGCAATGGTTTCAAGAGGACACACTCATTCAACCCTGGATACTTCTGTGCCTGTAACAGTACTATCCATCTACTTTTAGCTTTCATTACCTTAATATTTAAATCCCCACCCCGTTTATCAGCATAAACACATTGTAAAACCATAAAACAAAAAGAATGACCATTATGGGCAGACACATGCTTATGCAATGCACTGGTGGAATCTTTGTGCTTAATATAACCTATATGTTCAAGTAAGCGCTCCCTCAAAGTTCTGGTGGTTTTTCCATCATAGAAACTACTACATTTCATGCAGGCAAAAAGATGCACTAGATTTTTACTCAAACAGTCTGCATAAAATTTGGGTAGGAATCTAAAATCTATAGTAGGATGCTTAAATTCTTTAAAACCTGGTATATAAGGACAAACTGCACAATTTCTAGAAGCAAAAGTATCTTTTCTATCTGAAACTGAAGTTAACTTCTGTTTGTGCTCATAGCAAAGTTGTCACTTGAGACAGAGTCCATTTTTTAAAACAAAACCTAGGCACATCACCTACAATCCCTAAGATTCTGTCATCAGATATAAGAACTGGCCAATTATTCTTTCTCACATCACTTACCCTGCTCACATTACTATAAAAAGTAATAACAGGTTTAACATGTCTATCATGTCCTACTCTTCTCTTAGGTAATCTATTCTCACTCTTAGTAAAATAGGGACGTGCCTCTCTACATCTTGCTCTCACTGCTTCAACACGTGCTCTTTCAAAGTCCATAACCATATAACTCCTGTCTAACAACTCATTCTCAAGACCTACAAGTGCTTCAGCAAAACCATCATCTCTAGTATGCAAATGTGATGTCCTATAAACTTGATTTTTAGCAATATTTTTAAAAATATAACCCGGATGCATACTATCACGATGCAACAGGGTATTCGTCCTACATGGTTTTCTATAAACTGAAGTCTGTACCATACCATCCGTACCTTTAAACAAGTGGACATCTAAAAAATCAGTAAAATCCAAATATACATTTTTAAAAGAAGACTGCTTTATGGTCCGACCCAACAGGTGATGACGATACGCAAGGGATGGTACAAGATGCTCCCATATTAGTAAGGACAAAATTCAAAATGTTATTCTCCCTCGTGGGTACTCTAACTGTTCCAGGGCATTAGTATTGACAAAAGTTGTACACTAGTGGTGATGTAGGTTTCCCAGCCTATGATTGGATAGTTAAGATCACCTAGGAAAATGGTGTAGGGTTTAATACTGAGTGATTCTAGTTCCTGTAGATAGGCGTTCTGGCTTTCTTTTATTATAGCCCTGCACAGCTGGTTTGCTCCCTGCTATTTTTAAACCATGTTTTGGTCACTAGACAGATGTCATTGTCTTCTAGATTGAGCAGGGCTTGTATGGAGTGGAGTTTCTTGTTCGGGCTCCTAGCATTGATCAGTAATACCTTCTTATTTTCCTTTGCTTGCTGCAGTATGTTGGTAGGTTTATCAGGTTGGCATTGCCTAAAAAAGGCTATGAAGGTGGACGATGTCTTTGCCAATAATCAAAACCCTAGAAGAGATAGATGCAGGCCATCCCTGGTGAAGCAGCATGATTTGTCAATGATGTCCTTCCAGGCTGACAAATATTGGACACTCTTTGAATGACACTAAAAACTAAGCTAATTATTGAAGTCTGTTATTTTTTGCTCATAATGCAGCAGCATCTTTGGAGAAGGTAGAATGCTATGCAGTGGTAGGCTCTTACCTGCCTTGGACGCAGTCTGAGAGCTCCATCATGTCTCTCATCATATAATCCAGGGAGGTATACATCAAGTCATTGACACCAGCATGAACTGTGACAGAGTCATATTGGTACCTGTTCAAGGAGTTCAGTACATGTTTGATGTGATGGATCCTGACACCAGACAAGCAACTAACTGTCACTCTTTCCTTGCTCAGCCTGGTATGAGGCACATCTGTATGTCTTACAATGGAGTCACCTATAAAAAGTAAAGTAAAACTTTGTCTAATTTTTTATATCGCAAAAACCTGGCATTTTAACGGGAGTGTGTACACTTTTTTATATCCACTGTACTTACTATGTCTTGGTAATTCCGATCCTGTGGCCCATCTCAAAATAATAATTTCCTTACTTGTATCCATTTGCTTCCCTAGCATTTCGGACACTGTGATCACCACCATCAACCCCCTTTTGTCATTTTCTACAAGGATCAGGGTGACATGCCAGGCCTCACCGTCTCTCTCAGTTCAGTACTGCTCTTCTTCCTCCTCCGTCATGCCTGTCTGCCTTTTGCAGGTCTTCTGTCACACAATCCATCCATCTCTTTTTTCCTCTTGCCTTCTTCCTGTCTGTCCCAAATCATATTCACCAATTTGTCTTCTGCTTTTATGCACACGTGCTTGAACTACAGTACTGTAATCTATTATTTGACTTTGTTTGCCCATCACCCAGTTCTCTGCAGGAATTATTTTAAATATTCTAACTGATTACACCCCCCCCCCAAAAAAAAAAAAAAAACATGCTCCCAGTTATCTCTCTCTTGTCCCTCACATTTTCAGCATTTGCTGTCCACCTGAGGAAAAAATACTCATGCAAACATTTCCTAGCAAAAATTCTAAACCTTCTAGGTGATGATTCATACTTAGGAGCCATATACATATCCTTCCATTGTTCCTTTGGGAAGAGGGACTGGTAAGGCAATTTAAAAATCTTTTCTAACCTTCTCTACTGGATTCTCACTTATTGTGCAGCATTTTATGTGCCTTACTAGTTACACCTTTTTGACGGCAGACAGAACTAAGAACTCCATCAGAGATGGTCTTTCATTTAGTACTCCCCGTGACTTTCTCTTTGCTTGTACTCTAATATCAGTCCATGGAAGGGATGATGTTTTCTAATCTGCTGTCCAGACTTCTGCTTAGCCTCGTCCTACTTTATTACCTTTTCCTGTCTAGTTATTTACTCCCAATACATTGGTTCTTTTGCCAGTTTTTTCCAGTAAATTCCAGCTCCCTCTTGCCTATTTTCTCTACCACTATTTGTAGTCATCCCTCTTGGCCAAATTCTTTTCTCCATTCCTGTGCTGGTTTGTTATTAGAATACTTTCTGCTACTTTACGAATTTAATATTCTGTATGGTGGTTGTTCTCCTTAAGGATCTGCATCCAAAATCCTACTAAGTCAGACTCCTTTCATTTTCATACCTTTATACTTTGATTTATAAACTTGATTTATAAACTTTTGCTTAGGTTCTGTATATGAGCCTTAACTATGTAGCTGTAAAGTATGTATTCAAATCAGGTAATACTAAACTACCTTGTTCTTTAGGGAGGATCAATTTTTAAACCACTTAACTCTTGCCATCTTCCCCTCCCAAATAAATTTCTTCAACTTTTTATTGTCATACAGAACAACTTCTCTGGTTAATAAGTCACCTGGCCTGTACATAAAACTGAAGTGGCAAAAACATTTCAGTGCTTGTATCTTACTATCCGTGCCCATACTCAAGACCTTCCAGTTTCACTATTTTTGTATTATCATTTGTTTAGTCTCTTCCCACATATCCTTAGCTGCCATAACAGAATGCTTTTTTAATCCATGCACCTAAATATTTGATGTTATTGTGTCCCCATAAATATGGATATTGCTGAACCAATTAATTTATGTTTTGTTGATCGTTAGCCATATTAAGATGTTTTGGAAAAGAATGTTCAGCATGTGTGGTCCATAACTAAAAAAATAATAGTCTAACATAATGTGATATGTATACAATTTTTAGGCTCTCCTCTTTTGATATAAAATGTTGATGTTCCACCAGGTGTACTTTTCTGGATCAAAAACTATTTCAGCAGGTAAAAATGTTGAGGATGCATTTCTAGAATTTTTTTGTTGCAAGGTTCCTGCTATAAATTTTTCATTAGTCTTTGCTGACTATTTTCAACTTTTCATATTTAAATTTTATGAAAACAGTTTTTTTAAGTTATTCCATTTTATCTTGCATTTCAGCACAAATGATTATGAAATGATGTTTCTTTCAAAGCAAAGAATGCATGTCTTGTTTTTTTTTTTTGTTTTTTTTTTTAACATTTTGGGAAGAGAAGGGTTGACATATTCAAATCTGTTTTTGTCAATAATTTTAGACAGCACATTGTAGACAAAGCGCCTTTAAGTGTATATTGAGAAACAGCTTCATTGTTTAAAATTGGAAACTGCAGTCTAATATTTAAGTATTTACTCTCCTCAGGGAAAAAAACACATGCGTATTAATGCAATATATTAACATATACATTGTTCTAGATATTGTATTTGCCTTGTCTTTGTGGACTAGGTCATGACTGAAAAAGGTACAAGAAGGACCAACTGACTTACCTAGTTACCTAAAAATAATTAAAATTAAATTGAAATCATTATTTCTCCTGTTTATTTTTCATCTTGTCTACTTCACCAGAGTCGCATTTTCCTTCATTTGAAGGAGCATATATCATCCCACACAGTTAGTGCTAGTTAAGCACCTTCTGTTGGCTACGGGGAATATAAGAATGGCAAACAGCTACTTTCTATTAATTTTTAGATCAACTGCTGTAATATTTTTGTGTGCCTAAAACTCGTCTAATAAATCAGTCTGTTGAGACTAATGGGACTACCCAGACAGCGCATTAAATTTTTTTTCTTCCACGTTTACGTATCTTGTGTTGGTCATGATCATCTTATGATTTAAGTGATGCACCCTGTTTAAATATATTCAGAAAACTCTAAAAGTTCTGTGATCAAAATTTCTAATTTAACACTGCTTTTCTTCCTCTACAGCTCTTGTCCAAACCTAAATTCAGCAGTGTTGAGAAAATCAAAACCATTGGAAGTACGTACATGGCAGCAACAGGGCTTAGCAATACTCAAGGTCAAGAGAATCAGGTATGTAAATGTGTATTCAAATAAATTTGTTTTTATAACTACTGGCAGCATAATTTTGATGTAATATAAGTACCAATCAAAAGGTTTTAGGCTTTACCCAGAAAAATATGTATAATAGGCATGTCACTGAATTATTTTTCGACTTTGCTTGCTCTTCAGTTATACTTGGTTCTGTGTTTTTCCTGCAGTGTTATGGGAACAGCCAAATCTTGGCTCCCTGTAAATTCTTTCTTAACCACTGTCATCTCTTTTGACAGCAGCAAATCCTTTAACAAAAAAATTCATATTGTTTTAGAACACAAACGAAGCAAAATCTGGAGAGGGAGATGGGTGTGAAAAAAAAAAAAAGTTGACACTTTTGTTATGGGATGTACATAGAAACATAACAGCAGTACCAGAAAATACATGAATATAGACTACAGTTGAAGAACTGGGACTCTTTCACTGGAGAGCAGATACGGGAAAACAAAACATGGTATGGGGTCCACGTGATCTTGAATGAGGATTATGAATTATTATAAGTGAGGATTAAAGATGTGCTGGCAGCTGAAGATGTCATCGAGTATATTGAGGATGCATTGTTTCTCAGTGATGTTGGTTTGATAGCATGTATTTATTTGCTGGAATGGATGGTGAGAACTGGATTAACAGAGGCCATTAAGAAGGAATCGGACAGATGAATAAGAAATGAAGCTTGGAGGGGGTGAGGGACTGCTGATATACTAGCCATAAACTAGGATAGATTAGATGGACAGTTTTGTTTCCTTCTGTTGAAGCTATTACATATGCACATTTTTAATTTTTCTTCTCACAGTAGCTTGTAATTCACATAGAAAGATGCAATATGTTTGTGCAAAACCGACATACCTTACTTCAGCTTTCTGTAGCCTTTCTTTTTCTCCCTAGCAGCCAGTTGTTATAATATTTTGGAGTTTAGAAAGATGGAGTATTTTTCCTCGTTGTGACTGACTTTAAAGGTCTTTATGGTTACAAATGTATATCCCTTCTATAATTTGCCTTCTGTCTAAAAATATGAAATCAAACGTGGGGAACCTGAGTTTCAACTGTGGCCTTGTAGATCATCATATTAAGCAACAGAGTGTCTCAGTGTGTCACTACTTTCTACATTTTATGAGTGCTTGCACAGATTTTGCTGACATTACTCTATGATTCATTGTCAGTGGTCAGGATTATCAGGCCATACTTAAATTCAGTAGTGACTATAGTACTACTAAACAAAGCTAAATGTGTTGATTGCCATTGCAGTGCTGCGCACTGGCCCATCTGACACCCTAGAAACTTGAAAACATCATCACAATAAAATTGTTTTCCTAAAGGTTTTTGCCCCCATTTCCCCATGCAGTAGGAAATGCCCCCACCATCCCTTTTATGTATAGTTAGTCTTCAAATTGCCACACATTAGGGAAAAAGAGAAATTCCCTGATGTAGCATATTCAGTTTCAGGTAGCAGGGTGTAATGATTCAGCTTTGTTGCACCTGGCTGTCATACCACCATTAGTTCATGCTCTTGGCAGTCAAATATGAATGTACTTAGATTTGTACAGGAGCAGTTCTTCCGAAACTAAGTATGTAGTTGTCTCTTAATTGGTTTTATTTGCTTTCAAAGAGCATTTTCTCATTAAATTTGTTTTGTATGTAGGTTAGTGGCAGTCTTATAAACTGCCCTAAGGCGTGTAATCAGTTGAGAGGGAGTACATGTGGGTGTATGCCTATTCTACGATGGGGTGGGCTTCCCTTCACTGTAACATTCTGGTCATTACACACACTGTTTGTTTGTGTCTTTCGGCTTTTCCCGGTTAGGGGTCGCCACAGCAGAACTCCTGTCCGCTAATGATTGGCAGTTGATTTTTACGTACCGGCTTGCCAGGCCTGACGCACAACCTTCAACGAAGGTACGCCCATTCACGCATGTCTCCACGCAGAAAACGCTCTAGCTGAGAATCGAACCGGAGCACCACCACTGCAGATACACACTACAACTCTGAATTAGATTATGTGGCTAATCATAGAATGAACGAATTGATGTACATCTGTTGGAAATACTTTTACTTTCTTACTGGTATGCTATATTTAAAAAAACAAATTATGTTTACTTTTTAGTACTGCTGGGTTTTTCCATGACTGGTGTGGTTTGCTCAAAAGATGAAGTCCATATGACCAAATAAACCAGAGATGATAAAAAATCTAGATTACCTACATCTGTATGTGATTTACAGATACTGTGCTATTCTGTAGTAAAGAAATGTTTTACTTTTTATAAATTAATGTTCTTGTTTAACAGAACTTCATTTTACTCCTTTTATTGTCTACTGATACAATTTTCTGCAGATAACTTGACCTCGTGTTGTGCATGTGTACACCTGATTGCATGATCACTTTGGACATCTGCCTAATGCAGTTTTTGACACTTCAGGAGGCTAAGGATGGCAGCTTAGGTTTGAATGTACTGGAAAGCTTTGTAAGACATTGTGGATGTCTGAACAACAGGAAGCAGAATCTTTGTTTTTTTAACATGATTCTTGAGTCATACATTTAAAAAGGGTTTACATTGTGGAAAGCAGACCTGTCAACTGTCCCTGTTTTGGAAGAACATTCCTATTTTCAGGCCTGATTTAGAATGTCCCTTTTTTATAAATTCATAGGTAAGTAGTAGGCTAGCTGCCATTTTAAGCCTAGCCACTTCCCTTTTTGTATTTGAAATAACCTATCCCACTAGGTTATAGACTGGTCTTATCCATCCCGTGATTAATAATTGTATATTACCCTTAATAACTGGTATCATACCATAAATAATTTGAGGGGACCCATACATTTAGGGGCTGCTTATGTCCAGTAGTAGTACAGGGGGCAGTCCTGGGGTAAATTTTCTGTTTCCTATCCATAGATCTAAGTTGCACTTAAAAATAGACAGGGAAGAACCTTGTTTTATGAGGATTCAGAGCCTCTTCCACAGCAGCAGTATCCTCTGTGAAATATATCTGTGCCTCCAAACCATTCTGCTGATGTTGCAGAAGAGGGTTAGATCCGTAGACCAAGTATTTCTAGTGTCATTTGTCTTGCTGATGTGCAGTAAATCCATCAGTAATGGGTTAGAGGATGCTTTGTATGCTAGAAACTGGTCACCTCTTAGCAATCTTTTGGACCTAGAGTATAGTGACAGTGCTTTCAGTCCACTTAGGACATGTTGTTTAGGCCTTGTATCCTTTTAGTAAGGTATCTCTTTGAGAAATCCAGTTGTTGCATGTGACTGGACAGATGCATGTCAAAAGGGGCATAATGTTCTATGATTGGCCTAATGAAGGCTGAGTAAAGGGGGCAATAGCATCCCTAGATCTAGACACAATCCCTTTGTTTTTTAAGCTGTGAAGGACTTTCTTACAATAATTGACGCATGTTGGTCAAAAGTTAGGTCACTGTCCAAATAAGTTCACAAATCCCAAACAACTGGGTGAACTCTTAGGGGAGAACTGTAAATGTAGTAGTTCCCTGGGGTAGATGACTTCCCAAAGGATACAATAATGCATTTTTGCCATTTAGTGTCAGACTGGGATTTTAACACCAGTTATTTATTTGAGGCAAACTTTCCTGCAGGATGGCTAAATTATTTGGGGATTCAGTGACTTCACCTGGCTTAGTCATCTACAGACTTGGTCAGTCAGAGCCTTTTGGAATTTGTTTTTTCTTCAGAAAAGTAGATGCAAACAGGAGAGGTCCCAGCACAGTATTTTATGAGTTATATCCCTATTTTGGGGTTTGATTACACTTTCACATAATTTTCTGAATCCCACCATATCACATTTGACTTTTGAAACTGTGTCTAGTACATAGAAACCACACTACATGACCAACAAATATGTGGCACCAGTAATAAATCTCCCTTTTTCTGAAGTAAAAATAAATGACCTTGTGTGGTAGAATTTTATGATATGATTCATTAAAGCTTACAGATTGTACACACTCCTGTTGATAATGTTCTTATATTTTGCATCATTTTGTCATGCTCTGCTTTTTAAACATGCTTTTGAGTAGTATCCTACATTCCTACTGGAAGTGGGAAGAGTTATGTGCTATTTGATATTCAAATGCTATGCTAATTAGATATCCCAACTTTTAGCTGGATGTTCCTATTTTTCAAGGGCCGTTGTTCTGCTCTGACATACTGTATGTATTGTGAAATGTAGACCACTATAAGCAACTACCAAACCACTTGTTGTAAAGGATTTTGGAGCTAAACTTGTTCCCATAGGCAGTGATTGATTTACAACTAGCAAGTACTTAGAGAACAAGCAATGGTTATTCAGGATTTTGAATAATAATGACCTTTTAAGCACATTTTTCTTTTTAATTAGATCTAAAATCCTCTCTACTTTTCATGGTAGTCAAAACATAAAAGTAATTAAAGAATATCACATGAGCAAATGCAATTAGTGAACCTGGTTAACAATTGTATATAAACCAATGTTTTTAGTTCCCTTATGTCAGCCTGATGAACCCTTAATGGTGAAAGTGTCGTATCACTTGACCTTTAAGTATATTTATCAATTCTTTTATTAGTATTTTAACATTATTAACATTTGAGTTTGTTTTACTCATTCATGGTTCCAGATACGTTTCTTTTTTGACTACTGAGCTGCTTCTGGTATCGGACTTATCACCACACTGATACGGAACTTTTCTGACTACTTTTTATGGTACAAACCTTAATTTCACATTGGCTGTGTACACGTCTCCCTGTCCTTTTCCTCCCATTCCTTAGTGCCTTTACACATTCTTGATCCCAGTCCTGGAGCCTGTCTTTGTAGGAAAAGGATTGGCTTGCCTGATTTGGAATGACACCCCCCCCCCCAGCAGGGTGTCACTCATCATAAAGCACCCCTTCCTTGATAGCTTCCCCCAGTTCTTTACACCTCTTCACTACCACACAGATTTATCATAAATCCTCACTCATCATTCCCTGATTGGGAACTAATTCTCCTTTTTAACCTCAACCACATCGATTATCAAAAGTCTTTCATTAATTTCTTCAATTAAGGCCTCTTCTGCCACAGATTCTTTCCTCTTATTACCTATTTTTCCACCATCTGGTCTCTCAAGCCCTCAATGTGCACCTTCCATGTCATGACAGTTTCATATCCTGTCTTTAGTTTCTGCCTCTCTTGCTTTATACATTAGGTCAGCGTTATCAGGTTAAGCCATGTCTATAATCTGAGCTGCTCTAGTTTGTCTGTCCAAATGTCCCTAACCAAAGCATATTACACGTGTTTAGGAAATGTGCTTCAGGCTACTCTTAATGTTGGGTTCCCATTAAACATTCAGATGTTTTCAGTTTTTAGCTTTTCAACATTTTAACTTCACCTCCTCTGGACCCATTTCCAAGCTAATTAATTCATAAGTTGTTTCTGAAACTTCTACATCAGAACCCAGATGTGTATGGACACAGTCTTCCCTCTTCTGATATAATAACAGCCAGGTGTCTCCCAGTTCAATAACGCACAGAAGCAGTATTAGGAATGCCTATCATGTTAGTCATTTTGTGTGCCGCTCTTCTACCCGCTACTCTCAAATCTGTCAGTGCTTCAGTCAGATTCCCTTCATTCTTTACTGCTTCAGTTCTTTTTCCATATATTCCCTACTTTTTGAGCTTCCTCTGTTACCAACACTCTTTTCTTCCAACTTAGGAATGCTACACATTCTTATTTCTGAACCAGAATCTTTGCATTCTGCACCACTCTCTCACTTTTGGCTCTCCAGTCTTCTGAATAAATTCTTCATTATTATTTACAGTTGGATTTTCTTTCTGGCTGCTCATTCTTCAGTAGCACCACCACCTTGTTTTGTTTTTTGTTTTGATAAACAAGCTTTGAGTCCCATATTCAGGGGATGGTACTTTTTCCTTCTTGCTTTCAAAGAATTTGCTCAGAGAGTTCATGCTCCTTCTCCTCTTGTTCTTTGGATATTTTTTGTTTTGATTCTGGTTTTTGTTTATATTTTCATTCTGGCTTTCTGAACATGTCCCAGCTTTGACTGGGGGGGGGGGGCTTACATGAAGTTTCAGTGGTCTTAGTCAAATTCCATCTCAGATTGCAGTTGTACTCACAACAGCTGTCACTGAGTCATTCATTAATTTCACCTGTGCTTTTTTATCCACAGAGAAAGGTAGCCTTTCAGGAGTGTCATGACCTCACTTGCTACTACCTTACAGGAAAGCATATGAGCAATGCAAAGCTAAAACGTTAATGAAAAGTTATTGAAAATGTTGCTGCAGCTTGCTGAAACCAAAGTCTAATTAATACACCAAACCTTGCAGGCTGTTAACTTTTTCAGCACTGTATTAACTTATGCGCAGTTACTTATAAAATTACTCATTTTTATAGCAGACGACATGTACTATACTGTTACAGTTTACAGCTTTTAATGTCTCAGGTTTAGTCTTTCAGTACAAGTATGGATGATAGCTTTCCATTCTCCATAGATGTCTAACCACTAAATGTGCACGATAGCAGTTTTTAACCTATCCCAGAAGCAGCCATTGATTGGTTTCTATTAGAAATTCTTTATTTTGATTCAATGTTGCTTTTTACATTATTAGAGTTGAAGTAACAAGTTAATTGTGAGTTATTCATTATTACAGTATAATTTTTTTTGTGTTAGTTATTAAGTTTTTTTTTACTTAGTTGCAGGTTTTTCTTTGTATTACTGAACTAGCAATGGCAATGGTTTACAAAAGTGAGTGACTGTTAAAGCTTGTTGGATGACTTTAATAATCCCAAAACATTTTCATTTCTATTTTTGATTTTTGACTTTGTTAGGCATGAATGTCATATGTATTATACTATGCATTTTAGGCTACAACAATGAGCTTTCATCTTTATTTTGATTTTCAATGTACAATCGTCACTTAGGAGGTATAGCCGTACCTTACTGGTTGGTTGTTTCACCAATGGAAGTCAACCAGTAGGATAATTCAACCAAGTGTATTATATACTTTTTTGATTATTGATAGGTCAATATATTTTAAAGTAGTAAATGGTAGGTTGAATGGTTTGTTGAAACAGATATTTACAGTTGATTTTTTAATTGTGTTTTGATTGTTATTGGATGTTTTCTAATTGTTTCAACTATATAAAACTGTGGATTTGATGTATTTATCGAATGGTCTGAGGAAGCAACATTGAGTTGCAAATGCGCTTATTGTCTTATATTTTAACGTTTTATTATTTTGATTAAAGTTGTCCGTTTCCTCACAGACTGGTGGTGGATTTTATTTGTTTCTACAATATTTGTTATACACTACTGGGTTGCTGTTGGAGCATTTTTTATCATGTGCATTTGTTGGATACTTTTGTTAATAACCTCATGCAAAATTTAAAAACAGACTACTTGAGGATTTTATTTAAAAGACACATACATTTTACTTTCTGGACTTAACATGTAAGTTGTGTTATACACACTAAATGAGTGATATTGCTAAGACATCCCACAAATGGTGTCTGCTCAGAAAACCTCAAACAATACAAACAAATTGAGGAGCAATCTTTGTGAACATTTTAAAACTTGATGTCAAAATTGTCTGTTTACACAGATTTACAGAGTGTTGTAGAAAACATGGTTTATACACTGGAGAATGCTTTTTACATATTAAACCATTTGCTGTACATCATACACTAAGCATATTTAATATTTACCATTAGTTTTGTTTGCACAGAATTTTTTGCTTTTGTACATACATTGGCTGTAATATACACATGGTCAAGTTTAAAACTTGGTGACATTAATGTTAAACTAAAGCTTGCTAATTAAAAATGTATTAAAATGTTGCAGGATTTTCTTTTAAGTTAACATACTCTTTTGTGATGCCCATATAGTGGATAACCATTGTGCCTGTAAATGTACAATTTGTAAAATATTTTTGTCGTTTTTGCAGCCAGTATTGTCCAGAGGGAATGAGATATTATTTTTCTCCTGTAGCTTTATTTTAGACCTTGTTGCAGTACTGCTTACACAGTCGGTGTAAAATTGAAAGAGTGCCCTTTCTCCCTGCAGTATGCAGCATTTTATTGCAGTATGTAAAGATATGTTTGCTTCACGCTGTGAGAGTTGAACATATGCTTGACCTCTGGCTGTTTTTCAAAGGGTGACACTCTGGTCTAAGGAAAGGTTTTTTAACATGACATTTTTGTTCCCCTGGACAAGAGAAATTACATTGAATTCTATTTGTAGTATCATTTACCCAGTACAACTTTATATTAGTAATATTACTTATGTATACTCATTCTGCTGGAGTTTCTGCTATTGCTGGTGCTGTTATATAATTACAAAATATTGTAAAAAAAAATAAATATTGGTCTAGCTAGCACATGCTTAAAAACTGACATATTTACATTTGCTGTTGTGCATTTTAAACAGGTGCACTTTAGGTGAAACGAAAATACATGCAAGTCACTCTTGTGACTTTATTTCTTTACTGTTTATAGCTACTCTAATTTGATTTCTATGCACTAGAACTGTTCTGTGTTTCTTTTTTTATGTTTTGACAGATTATCTGTAACACTAATTTAAAATGATTAGCTTGCTTTATTAATTTATCTGAAATGGTGATTTTGAAATTAATTAACAGCTTAGCTATGAGAGGTTGTCCCTGTGCATATGCCATGAGAATGGCAGTCATATACCCTACTTTACTGTCTAATTTATAAGCAGTTTGATTTAACGGGATGAAAGTTTTAAAAATGTAAAAGCATTTAAGTGAGGCATCTGTCCATACATCAGATCCTGCTGTGTATGCTATCCATTTTTTAAATGTAAGCATGTTGTGCTGTAAATTTTCTGTCAGCTTAGCTAACTGCTGTTTAAGGTCTGGAATTTCTTTTTGTAACTCTTTACTAACCAGATTTTTCTTGTTTTGTGACTGCTGTTTAAAAGTTTTAATTTCTTCCTGTAATTCTGCATGGGGGCTGTCTGATATTTTTCAGTAACCTGTTCTGCTGACTCTAAAGCTCTTATGCACTTCTGAAAAGTATTCAGATATTTTGTCTAAACTTTCTGAACTCATTTTATCTATCTTTTAGAAGTTTATTAAATTCTTCTGTCAGTTTACCATGAAACTTGTCCCTGTCCTTATCTGTTTTGTGCTGTGCAGTGGCTTTATTCTACTTTTGTACATACTCTATAAAGGGTGTAATAAGATTTACAGAAGATTCCGTCAGTAATTGATTTGACTGCTGTTTTAACTCTGAAATTAACATTTCAAATGTGGTGACAGGACATAACTGTTTAACATCTGGATATAATGTAAGCTTATTACACTCTTCTGGTTCTATAACATCAAAAGATCTTTTTTTTACAGTTTACACAGAAAGCAGTTTCATATGATTCACACAATAAACATTTACTGTCATACCACACATGTTTTTGTTTAAGATACCAGTCAAACGTAATCCATTTGCATAATGCTTGGCTATCAACTTGACCTAATAAGGTTTTACATTTGCTAATATGTTTTTTATACCAAGTCTTTTGTCTGTCTCAAATGTTATCTGGTCTTCCTGATACATTAAGAATAAAGCTTTGTTCACACTTGTTACTACCCTTTCTAACGGCATCCATACTGCATGTAATACAGAAAGATTTCTTACCAGTCCACAGGGAGACAGGTGGCCAAACTGCTTACTGTAGATGGTTGGAAAACTTATGTAGTTACTTGAAAAACTGGTGAAATGAAGCTGGCAGTTGCAGATTCGAAACCTGGGAATTCACCAACATGGAGAATTTATGGCACTGCAACCTTTCTGCATGGCAGTCTCACCCCGTATCCAGGCTTCTGGAAACTGTACTGCTGCAGACTGCAGAAAACTTAAGTGCTCCTATTCAGGACTCAATCACATACATAAATGTTAGTTACTGTGCCTTTACTGGTGTGACCCTATACAAGGCACCACTCCCCCTGTGTTCAAATACAGGCAAGGCTCTCCACTGAAAAATTATTTAAAATGATGCTGCTGCTTGCAGAAACCAAAGTCCGATTAATGCACTAAACCTTGCAGGCTGTTAACTTTTTCAGCACTGTATTAACTTATGCGCAGTTACTAATAAAATTATTTTTATAACAGATGACATGTTCTATACTGTTAAAGTTTACAGCTTTTAATGTCTCAGGTTTAGTCTTTCAGTACAAGTATGGATGATAGCTTTCCATTCTCCGTTTACCTCAGAACAAATGTGTTCCTACAAATACCAGATCTAACAAAAAATCTGATCTAATACCATTTAATTTCACTGTCTTTTATACACTTTTTGTGCCATGTGGATCCTGTCCATGAAAGCAGTCTGTTGATGTTACTACTATTGGAATTTGCCTGATGTAATGCAGTCTGTTTGTGTTCTGTTTCAAGGCGAACTATGCGACAGTCTTAAACTCAGGGAGTTGGTCCTGTCTCTGGCCAGTAGGGAGTTGTTTATTTCTGCACCTGGGTTTCCCAGGAGGCAGAGAGGTCTTCTTATCTGTAGTTCTCCTTGAAGCTTGTACCAAGCACACAACATTTTGGTATCACACACAGTAGGATGCCAAAGCATGCATTTATTTTTCAAAATAAGAAAAGCTTAACCCTTTAATGTACATATGCTAGCAAACAGAAATGTACATGCATCTAAATGTATATATTTTACTACATATATTCTAACAAACAGAAGTGCACGTGTACTTTTGTAAGTGTCTAAATGTATATATCTAACAGCTGAGTTTTCTGTTCATTTCATATTTTTGGTGCAGATTTCCAAAAGCTAGCTAAGTGCTATGATGCTATGCATGACTGCCACTTGCTCTGCCGAACGCATCAGAATGATGCAAATTTTGAACAGTAGTAGAAGCAGTCTTCTTTTTTGCATGTTTTGTTTTTTGATCTCTAAATACAGCCAAGTAAGATTCATAAGTAAGTACAAGGCTAACTGCCTTTGTGGGCCATTTTAGGCCTATCTAATTACCCCGTGTGAAAATCAAACCCTGTACCTTGTTTCTGTAAGGTAAACACCTTAACCATTATAACAAGCAAGAATACTGGAACAGTGCACAACAAATAAGTAAAAGCAGTCTCACAAACTGTTCCGAGGAAAGTGTTCTCTCAAAGCACCAGCACCAAGAACATCCGATAAAAAGTATATTTATTCCACACAATAAAATACTGTAGTTGAGCGCTTTCATCAAATAATGACTTCTTCAGAACAACCAGATAACCAAATCAATCTCATATAAATACATTCCTTTGCATCACCTGATGTACCAATTACTTAAAATAGTTAGTGGATTTAAAGTGCTAGTGCCTAAAGTAGTTCATTCTAATAATTACAACAATACATAATACAGGTTAAAAATCATATCCAAGAAATAAACTGTTGTACAGCTCATACCCAATATAAGACTAATGTCTAACTATTCTATAAATCGTACATACTTTGAATAAAACATATTAACTCTTGATGTATACTATGTAAATCCATGTAAAATATCTACCAACAGGTACTAAAATATTTTTTTAAAAACAATTATCATTTACACATAGCCTCCAATAAAGGCTTAATAGATATTTGTTAATTTATTCCAGGATGTACAGATGCATTTAGTCTAATTTGCCACCAGATTTCTTTTTCTCTCACTTTTAATTTTATATCCCCACCCCTAATGTTCCTTTTGGCTACCTCTAATATTCCAAACTTGAACCCTGAACAGGTTACGCTGTCCATCAAATGCTTTGATAGTGCATTGTTGGTATCTTTTTTCATTACCCTATACATGTGATCGTAAATCCTGTTCCTCAAACAACGGGTAGTCATCCCTACATAGAAACAAGGGCAGTCATTACAGGTGGCTAAGTATACTAGATTGGTAGTTCTACAATTCCCTCTCTGATATTGTATGCTGGTATTATTATAGTTAGACAGCACTACTTCCTTATTTGATACAATATATCTGCATTGATTACAGGTGCCACACCTGGTGGTACCTGTTTTGACCTCTAAATCATTGTATTTTGCAACTTTCTTATCCAACAACCCCTTCATGTTGTTGCCCCGTCTATGTACAAAATGGGGCTTTACTCCCAAAATATTGTACAATTTGTCATCCACTCTTAGTACATTCCAATTATGGTGAATAATATTCTTGACTCCTCCACTGAAGTTGTTGTGTTGCAACACACATGCCATACCATAATTACCAGCTAATACTTCTTGGTCACTACTAACTCCGTCGTCTTTGGTGTGGTTGCCTAGACCTACCCCAATCAACGGTTTGTATTTAGTACCCCACTGTTTAAGGACATATCCAGTTATGTCAACTATCATATCCATCGGGTACCCCTTTCCTTAAAGAACCAGGCTATTTTGGCTAGTTCTTCCTCAACATCTTCCCTTTCAGACGTCATCCTGGCTACCGAATGCATTGACCCTTAATGATATTCCTTTTTTGCACCCAGGGATGATTACTCATATAATGTAAGTAGGAATTGCTGAAAGTTTCCTTCCGGAAAATGTTAGACTTAAATTTGCCTTCCTTTAGACTTACTTGTACATCTAAATAGGATATTGTCTCGTGATGTCTAGCCATAGTAAACTTCAAGTGGTCGCTACATGAATTTAGATATAAATGAAACTTATTCAGTTGGTCAAGGTCCCCCTTCCATAATATAAAAATGTCGTCCAGGTACCGGAAATACCCAGCAAGATATAGTTTCCAATGGGTATTAAGGATGTATTCCTTTTCCCAGTCGAATACTACCAGGTTGGCATAAATGGGGGCGCATGCCGCCCCCATAGCCACCCCTTTAACCTGAACATGATGTTCACCTTCATACCAAATATAATTATGTGCCAATACCAATTCCATAAATCCCATTATAAGTAAAGTCTTTTCCCATGGGATTATGTTGGACCACATAATACTCTCTTGTAATCTCTGCAAACCATCTTCCCTAGGGATGTTGGAAAACAAGTCCACCACATCAAATGTCACTAGCCAGTTCACCCCATCAGCTAATTCCGGTACCAACCTCCCTAAAAAGTCCCAAGAATCGATGACCAAATGTGGGATCTTCTTAACAATGGGTTTCAACCACTGGTCAATGACCTTGCCAAAAGGGAAAGTTTTAGACTGGCTCCCAGAGATGATTGGTCTAAATGGGGGGTCCCTAAGATCTTTATGGACTTTGGGAATGCCTACGATTGTGCTTATAATGGGATTTTTCACCTTAAGGAAACTGTATAGGTTATTGTCAATCCTGCCATCCATCAATAAATCTTCCAAGTGCAGGTCAATTTTGCGATAACCAATGTTGACTTCATTCACTGAGGATACTCTGTACTTTCCGGACTGCAATAATATCTCATTAATCTTGTTCCTATATTGCTGGGTGGGGTACAAAACCACCCCTCCCCCCTTGTCCGGTTTCATAATTCGAATATCTTTATTATGCTGTAGTTCCCTCAGCACTTCTAATTCTTCCTTGGTCAAGTTGTATCTACCTTTATGTTTCAGCATACTATACTTGTACAGATCCTCAGTAATCGATTTCTCCAAGGTTGCCAATATGGGGTTTAAGGGTGGAGTATAAGTGCTCCTAGTCCGAAAATCATTATCATCCTTTCTCTCTACTCCATCATACATAACTTTAAGATTAAGTTTCCTAATATATTTCTTAACATCTATTATATTGTCAACTACATTAAATTTTACACTGGGAATGAATTTCATTCCCTTAGAGAAAAGGGTAAAATGCTCTTTCTTAAGATTCATGTCTGTAAAGTTGAAAATAAAAAAATTCTCATATGAATAAGTCACATCATCCACCTTCACAATCTGTTTGAAATTTCTATACCTAGACCCAACTGTTACTTGGTTACCCTTCCCCTTAGGGGAGATTCCCCTCTGTGTCTGAACTGTTTCGCAAAATATTCGTCCCAGCTCTCCTCTCCATCTAAAAAAGTGTTCCCATAATTATTGAAATTGCTGTCTTGACGATTGGGTAATCGATGGTGAAATCTACCCCCATCCCTGGGTTGGTGGCCTTCCTGGGTTTTATAATTGTTATGGGCGTATTTCCCCCTACCATAAGTCCTCTCCTGTGGTCTGTTATTAAAACCACCGTAGGGTTTATGTGTCTTGATGGTTGTGTCCTTTTCCCATCTGTAAACCTCTCCTTTTTTATATTGTTCTAAATCTCTATTAAGTTTCCTGCACTTTCTCTCAAACTGTTTAGTTGTAACACCTGATACCCAGTTGAATTGTGCATCATACAACGTTTCATATTCATCAAATAAGACATCTTGTGTTATACTATTATTGAGATTATCCATATCAGACAGTAACTTACAAATGCTGTTGTCATTGCATCCAATAATAAACTTCATAAAACTAAAACCAAACCCATCAAACATCTTATTACATTCCCTTTTATTGTTTTCATTCATATCTATCCCCATCGGAATTTTGAAAAAACGCAGCCCCATAGGGACCACGCCACTGTCCAGACATTTTTTTAGGTAGTTGTTATCCAACTGCAAAGACTTTAACATTTTAAGCTTTTTACCAAAGTTAACAATTGAGTCTTTAAGGGAGCTTTGCACATTCCTGGAATTGTCTTTATAAAAGTTTTTTCCTTCAGTAGCCTTATGTCTATCATTAAAGTCATATTGTACCTTAACCATTATGCCAACCTCCCACCCAAGTGTAATGGTTTTCTGACCTACTGTAAAAACTGTGTGTGACACAAGTAATAGATTCATTTTAAGCAATGAAGTCCAAAACTTACTGTCACAATGGGGTCTGTACAGTACAGCAACCTGTAGTAGTTATACATACTAATTCTGAGATTGCTTTACTATGGAGTAAGGGGAATATGTCAAGAGACTGCTAAGATTTAGTATGAATTCAGTAAACTGTACTGTTTTGACTACTGATCGCAGTTCTGCTATGCCAAATAAAGGAAATAAAGAGCTGTACAATTAAGATAACTTTTTTAATGAGTTCATAAAAAGCAAACACTGAGAGTCGTGCCTAACCATCCCCACTACAAACACACACAAAAATGTATTAACCTTATTGTTTCCCTGTGATCGGGGACTGAAAGCTTTGACAGAAACTGAATATTGTTAATTGCATTGACCAGAGGAAATGAAAATAGGCCTACAAAAAGTAAACTGAAACCGGGAATAGGGCTGATGATGACATCATAAGTGGGTGGTGACAACTGGGAGGTATCAGGACAGTTTCTTTCAGCGAGAATTTTAGATTCCGGGATTGTCCCTTTAACAAGAGATCTTCAAAACTGAGATTATTACAGTAATTCTCAGACACACCCATTGTCTTTTTGCTTGTATTCCAGGGAGTATAAATACACTAAGCATGTATAGTCTGTCTGCTGTAATTGTGTATAGCAAATTTTTCAGTTTCTTACACTGACTTCTTACAACAGTCTTACGTTTCTGTCTAGAACTAAAGGAAGCACCTGGGTTACAGTACTTTTGTGAGGTGTTACACGTTTCTGTCATGCAGAAAGACCTAAGACAGGGTTGGACAACGTGACAGTGACTATCATCACTAAGCTGAACCCCATTTTTATACTACTACTGTGCAAGAGTTTCATTCAAAGATTGGCTGTTCTTATGACTACCATTCCAGCTGTACTTCATTTCACTTATATAGCTGTACATTTAACACTTTGTGGAGGCCCTTATTAACTATTTATGTAGTCAGTTTATTCACTCTGTTCATTTTATTAGTAATTCCTCCCTTGCATATTTTTACTGTACCAGCATGTTTACAGTTTTCCATATATTTTTCCATTCTATTGATTATAATTATCTGGAAATGGCTTACTTCAAAGGTATCATAAGGTGTTACAAAACTTAAACATTTTGAATAATTATGTTCAAGTTGAGAGCATATAGTTGGATATCATTAATTCACTGCTTGCATGCATTTTTGAGTAAAATACAGTTATGTTCTTTTTACTTCACGCTAGGTTTACATTTTTCTATATTTAGTCTACAAATTGTAGAAGCTTTTAAACAGCATTAGTCAACAGCTTTTTCAGAAAAGTTGTGTGAGTGCGAAGTACCTTTATACTACATTTATATTTGTAATATAATGAATTGCCTGGAATGCTGGCTTTAATCTTTATTTGGGGTGTTTGTTACAGGACAGTGAAAAATATCATGCGCAAACTGGAATCATGGTAGAATTCGGAATTGCATTAATTGGTAAACTAGATGGTATTAACCGACATTCCTTCAATAATTTCCGTCTCCGGATGGGTGAGTACATAAAAGCAGTAACAGCACATATTATGCAAGACATTTTAAAAAGTGTGTTATATGTGTTCATAGATTTTGTAGGCTTTTTTTCTCTGATTAATCAAATAAAGGTAAACAGTCATATAACCAAAGGCTAAAGGAATCATATTATTTAAATAAAGTTATTGTTACATAATCCAGGCTATTAAATGCATTATTTCAAACTGCAGCGTTATCATATAGCAGTACTTACGAGCTGTGTTAGCAAATCTGTTTTATATTGAATATTTGTGAAAGCACTTAGATACAGGACTGTGCTTCATTAAGAGCTATGCAGTATTACTGCATTGTTGTTTTAAGCAGTGCAGTTTATGGAGTTTACTTATACTGAATGCACATATTATGCTATTTGAAACAGCACAGGTGATGTCATTGCTTATTAGTATCTTTAACTCTGCTTTTACCTTTGACTGCCAACACTGCTTCCATTTATTTAGTAATTTTATTGACGGCTGTGTTTGTGGCTTAAGTTGCTGGTTACATGATCATTTGTTAAATTGGTTCTGATAATTTGGCAGTACATTCAGTTGTCAGTCGTTGTAAGAATACTAGTCCAGGCAGAATAATATCACATTGAAGTTCATAATTTACACTGGTCTGGGTATGCCATAGTGTCACCCACCCATACAACTGGTATTGCCGAGTCAGATGCTATATTACTAATGTGTACCCCTAATATCACGTTGTCCAGTTCCCTATTTTCACTTTTTCTTGAATTGCATCATTGACTATTTACTCCATCTTCTCTTCCATTTGTGTTAATGCTGCAGTTTTTGTCTTTTGGTTGGAAGACTTTTTGTCATTAAAATGTCTTGCCTTTTATTACGTCAGTCTTACTTTTTTTAATGGCATTTATCAGTCTTGCCATGTGATGTGCAGTTGAGGTATACACTGTACACACACACATCTTTGTGAGCTGCTTAGTTACTCTCCCCTCTAATGTATTTGTAATAGTTTTACGATTATTTTCCTTGCCATGGAAGTCTCTAGCATTCTGCATAATCTGATCTTTCCTTTGCTTCATAATTAATCTGAAACGCTAGGCTTAAATACTTTACCAGTTATAAGTATAAACACAACTCTCCTCAACCTGCAAAGCATAATCTCTTTGACAGTGTTATCATCCAAGCTAATAACAAAAGTGAGTATGATGCTTGGTTGGGACAGGGATTATCTCAGTGTAGCTCTGACAGCTTATGAATTAGCTGATAGTGAAGTCAGTCGGTTGACCCATCCCCGCCTCCCCCACATTGAGAATAATCACTTTCAGTTGGTGCACTTTTGAAGAGTGTGATACCACAGCTGATTGAGCGCTTAGTTGAAAAAGTAATCATCTTGTGATTCACTTGTAAGCCAGTTCTGCTGTTAACTTGTCGTGCTGGCAACTCATATAGAACTGCAGCAGATGCTGCTAATTAGAACTATGTGGGGATAACCAGACAGTTTAATCACTCTTGTAAATGGGAAGCATTTCCTGAGAAAGGAGACAAAGTGGCTTTCACACATTATATCTGGTGGTGGCTTCTGCTTATGAATGCATTATTTACTGGGAAGCAAACCAGCTAGCATAATGATTAAGGTCTTTGCCTCCCATGCACAAGGTACAAGGTTCAATCCTGACCTTCGGCCAATACCAGTATAGAGTTTTCCTGTTCTTTCTGTGTTTCTATGGGGTTCCTTTCGCCTGCCAAAAGCATACTGAGTGTTTCCATCTCAAACTCACCCAAGAATGGAGTTGTGGGCAGCAGCACAGATTGTGTAGATGGTGCCTTTCGGGGGAAGAGATTTGAGGAAACTAGACCAGAGATCCATGCTAAAAGTGGGAGGGAGTATGTGCTCCTTGTAGTCAGTGTGTGCCCACCATAAAGCTCAGCAGTCCTGGGTCAGTAAGATACTGGCCGGCCAGTGTCCTATTGCCCAAATTGGTTTACCTGGTATAGCTCTGTTGAGCAAAAACTGAGCACAAAGCCAATCAATCTGGCAAACATGAGCTAAGAATTGCTACACTGCATGTCAGTTCACTGACAGGATGCAGCTTGGAAGTGGATGACATCATGCAAAGGCGGAGGCTGAACATCCTATGTATCCAGGAGATAAGATGAAAGGGCAGTGCAGCAAAGCCAGTTGGCTCGGGATCCAGAGTCTACTATTCAGGAGGAGGACAAGCTAGAAATGGTGTAGGAGGGACTTCAAAAAGCAGTGAGGGATGTCATCAGAACTGGTGAGAGACTCATGGTTATCAAATTCCAATGTAAGGACAGGGAACTGTTCTTGGTCTCAGCTTATGCCCCACAACAGGGTTGTGATAATGAGGAAGAGTGTGCATTCAGGCAGAATTTGCAAGACCTACTAGAGAAAGCAGGGCAACATGAACTGATGTTGATAATGGGTGACGCGAATGCACATATTGGGTAGACAGAACAGGATGTGAGGATGCTTAGGTCCATATGGGAGGGGCAACAGGAATAAAGGAGAGGCCATTCTAGACTTCTGTCTGGTAAATGGCTTGATGGTGACCAACACATGGTTCAGCAAGAGAGACAGTCGCAAGATCATATACAAGAGTGGCCAACATGCAACTCAGGTAAACTTCCTCCTAGTAAGGAAAGGGCACTGGGTTAGAATCAATGATTGCAAAGTCAACCTCTGGTTGTAACAATCATCTGCAAGCAGTGCTCAGAGAATGCTCTAAGGTCACAGAGACCAAGCCGAAGACTTGGACGTTGACTGGAGAGAAAGCAGAACAGTTAAAGGAATTACTCAGGACTTTAAGAAGAAGAGGAAACAGGTTTAGCTGAAGAAGAATGGCAGCACCTCAAAACAGCATGTGTGAGGACTACAGGACAGATATGCGGCTGAGCCAGGTATGGAAATCAGATACATAAGGAAAGCTGGTGATGGAGTTCAGAAGTGCAGGAAAAAGTGGGAGATAAAAAAAGACAGACCATTCTATGAAGGAATATTGGTTGGCTAACAAAAAGGTTAAGAGAGGAGTTGCAATAGCAAAGAAAAGGGCATCAGATGCACTCTAGCAGCTTCTGGAAAGTGACTCAGTAGATGACACAAATAATCTATAGCAGGTTGCAAGGCAAAGAGAAAAAGATAAAGAAGACAGTCAAACACCCTTCATAATGGATGCCAGTAACAACCCGCTCACCAGTCCACAGTTTATCAGAGGCAGACAGAATGAGTACTTCCAGCAGCTTCAGAATAAAGAAAAACACACAGAAGCTATACTGCCCCAGACACAGCCTATGACGAAAGAAGAAGAGAAGCTCACCACAAGAGAAGTAAGAACAGCACTAATGAAAATTAAGTCGGGGAAAGCACTAGGCTCAAATGAGGCCACAACAGATATGATAAATATGTTGGGGGAGATTGGGAAGAAATGGTTCCTGAGCGTACTCGTAGCAGTATGGAGAGAAAAGCATATCTCAGATGACCAGAGAATAAGCATCTTTTTTGTGCCAGAGTTCAAGAACAAAAAGGACATTCACAACTCTGGGCACACAAAGGTATCAAGCTCCTATCACACTGCATGAAAGTTCTGGAAAGGCTGATCGATAAATTAAGTTTATAAGAGCAATATTTAAAACCTATCCCTACTTTTGGGCTTTGTCCCCCCATTATGTCAGGCTTTGTCCAGATTTCTTGCACTAAGAGGTTGAGAGGTATGCTCTTGAGGCAAATCTTGGCGTCCATGTTTAGAACACCCAATAGAGGTTATGATCAGAGACCTGATCATAATTCTTTGTTGTACTGATAAAGTGTTTCGTGAGTACTGTCATAAGACAGCAGCAGATCAATCAGCCTATTTCCTTAAGAATGGGTGGGGGTAGAGTTAAAGGAAGAACATCGTGGACAGTTTTTAAATGTTCTAATTCATTAAAGAAGTTAATGAAACAGCAGGTTTTGCATTAATATGCATTTTCTGAATAATAAAAAAGTGTAACTGTATGTCTGTCATATTTGACTGACTGTAATCCTTAGTGAGGAGGAGTATTCTGGGACAGATGAGAGGCAAGGACAATCCCTAGCAGAAGACATAGTTATAACAGTGCTTGGGGGGGGGGTGTAACAATCATTACACACCCCCTAAGTGCTGTTCTCATTGGGTTTCACTCTATAGAAGTACATTACAAGTTTATTTTTCTCTGATACTGAAGTGTAATTGCAGTGCTTCATGCATTATAACATGGTTATGATCGGTGACCTAATCATAATCCTTTCACAAAAATAAACCTGGAGTGGCACCATTGCCTGACTTGCCTGCATATTTTTCAGTGTTTTGTGGGTAGCTTCAGTTGTTGATGGCCATTTAAATAGATCACCAGTCTGGCAATGACCTATTTTCTGGTATCACACACCTTTTCTGTTAGTCCATTTTTTTTCATGTTCCAGAAACATAATTAGTAAACATTTTTCTAGACAACAGAGTTCCAGAATATACTTCGCCACATCTTACTCCTTACTATGTATACATTACTGAAACCATTTTCTTTTTCAAAGTCATATGAATTTATGTTGTTGTTGTTGTTGTTCTTTTTCCTAGGAATGAATTATGGACCAGTAGTAGCTGGTGTTATTGGTGCCAAAAAACCTCAGTATGATATTTGGGGAAACACCGTCAATGTTGCTAGCAGAATGGAAAGCACTGGTGCTCTTGGAAGAATGCAGGTAAATAAAAACTATCTCCAAAGAAAACTACACAAGCCTCACACTTTCTATATTTTGCTATATGTTTAGTTTAAAACTGTGATATATTTTTATTTGTTCTCTTCTGTTTTAGGAGAGTTCAAGTACTTTACAGCTTTTGTTATTATTTGTTTTAAATGTTTTGTTTATATGTGTTCTTGCCATGGATAACTGCAGATATGCTTAACAGAATTGTTTTCGGATATGTAATGTGATTTTGCATAGTGTGGCCGTGATGGTGAAGCGGTTAGTGTTGTTGCCTCACAGCAAGAGGTTCTCCTCTTCGATTCTTGACTGGAACGCCTTCTGTGTGGAGTCTGCATGTCCTCCCCATGGTCGAGTGACGTCTAAAGACATGCAGGTAGGTGCGTGCATGAATGGGTGTGCCTTCTTTGAAGGTTGGGCATCAGGCTGGCAACTCAGCACCATAAAAATCCACCGCTAATCATTAGCGGACCGGAGTTCCGCTGTGGTGACCCTAACTGGGAAAAGCCGAAAGACTTTTAATGTGATTTTGCATAGTACTGTCCAAACAAGATACATCTGATAAAGACTGATACATACTGGTATATGTAAAGTCAATTGTTTGAAAAGTGCATCAATAGAAAGCAAAGCAATTGATTTTCCTTTTGGGACCAGCTGTTTTTTCTGTGATGTCAAGCCCTAATTTCCCCTTTGGATTAATATAATTAAATGCGAGTTTGCTGAACCTGTGAGAAGGGGGAAATCCTGAATGCATCAATCACTTTTTTTCTACAGTGATATTTGTCAGGCACGTCTTCTTCACACAATGGGTAGGAATCTAATAAAAATAATTAAGTATATTTACTGTCTTTGGGAGGTATTTAGTACAGCAAGGAGTAGAGAAAAAATTATATGTAAAAAAAAAAAGAAACACACTAAAATACTGCAATGTCTCACCATTCTTCAATAAGGTATAGCTAGAAATTATAGTAATAATGCAGACTCCCTGTCCTTAAATTAGAAGCCTACCCTTCCTTTCTAAAACACGTCACACCTTGTCTTGTATTGCTCCTTTCACCCTCCACTTATATGTTGATGTATATGTTGTACGTACTACTCATTATAGTGACCGTCCACTAATTATGTTGACTGTCCACTATTCGTTATAGTGATTGTGCTACTTATTATAGATACAGTTTACTCTAGGTGCCTTACATTAGGTCTGGTTTTAGTTCATTACTTACTTCTAAAACTTTGCTCATATCAGCAATTTATTATTAACAGCAGCATTTCTGGAGGGGGTTGTAAGCCTTTTTTTTTAGTCCAGGCTGATCCCAGTGCTTTCATAGTATTTTAAACATATTTTCACATTCTCACCATCTCTAAATATAGCAGAAGAGTTAAGAACAAATTAGATGGACCTTAGACCATCACCATCTTCTACCGTCAGTGGCTTGTTGCTTTCTGGACCGTCTACCTTGACCAAGCCAAACAACCAACATAGGTTGTAGGACCCAAGCCTTTTGTGTATTGCTGTCCAGCACCAGCTTGTGGCTATGTGCACATACATGTTTCTATTTTAATTTTCTTGCTTTTTAACCTGTTTATCAGTCCATCCTATTACGTTCTGCATACTTTCTCCTCAGGAATAGGTATATTCTGCTGTATCAAATGCATTTAAATTATCTTAATATGTCCTCCATTACTGGTCCCATTTCTGTAGCCTGTTCTGTATAGCAGAGATTACAATAGGGGGTTTGTGATAGATAAAACCTTACTGTGTGCTGTCAGAAATTCATTAATTTCCTTATGAAACTGTTATGCTGTATTCATCAGTTGTACTATTCACCATGTATTAAATGCATTCACAGAGGAAGTAGTTTATTCACATTTATAAGTTGCAGCAAAATATTAGCTTTC
This sequence comes from Protopterus annectens, assembly GCF_019279795.1. Classification (NCBI taxonomy): domain Eukaryota; kingdom Metazoa; phylum Chordata; order Ceratodontiformes; family Protopteridae; genus Protopterus; species Protopterus annectens. The sequence goes on along the minus strand of NC_056742.1, from coordinate 407,666,698 downwards.
TCTTATGAACTGTAACAATGTGTCCCTGTTTTGCTTCTCACACTTCCCCAGTTTGTGTGAGGCATTCTTTGTGAAGTGCTTTTACAATGCAGTGGTCATGTTTAATGAAAGTACTTTTCTACCAAGTGCTATTAGACCTCAAAGGGGTCAACGGCATGAATTAGTAGAAGAACCCCCAGGAACACTGACAGAAACCAAACTAACTAAAGTGCCCTGTTACTGACGTTACCAACAAGTTCACATATCAAATCAGTGCCAAATCATCATTCTCAGGAATGTAAGACAAGTGTTGGAGGTACAGGCACACTCATTAGGGCATCACCAAAAACTGAAGGTGGGAGGCAGGAATACTCCTAAAGGCTGCACAGCAGGGAGCAGCACAGATGCAGGCCATGGCAAAATTAATATGCTCACACTCACACAAATAATTAAATTAAATTAAAATAAACATTAAATCAATACTCTCTTCAAAATCAGACTCTTAGTGGCCATCTAATTCATCTATTCTTAATGCAAGTCTTGGTGTCAGGTTTTTCTTATAATTTTAATCAGGTCCCTTTATATGACCCATTACCTTCCATGCATCCATCCCGCTTGATGTCAGGTACTTTTGTATAATCACCAATACTTTCTATGCACCCATCCCTGGCAGAATAATTAAAATATGTAATATATAGTAGAACAGAGCACTGATCTCCCTGGACCCTTTTCATACTCAGCTTGGAAATGCTGTCTGGTTAAGTGACTTGCTCAGTACTACGCACTAGGTAAGGGAGGCTGACTGAGTGAAACAAACCCTGAGCCCTAGGAAATAGTACTTTAACAGGATCTTAATCCTGTCTTCCCCTCAGGTGTGTCCAGTTCCTTTACATATCCTCATTACCCTTTACACGTTTCACTGGCATGTTAGATTTCTGGTTACCTATTATATTCTCGAAAGCTGACAATGTCGACACGAGAATAGCGAAAGTGCAGAACACTGAACGGGTAAACAGAAATCTCCATAAGGGGAGATTTCTGTTTACTTCAATGTAGTGCGGTCTCGGAGTTGGTATATTTAAGTAGCGGGGGGTGTGGGGTGCACAGGGGGGCTTGCCCCCCTGCCTACACCCTTTAGATTTTCTTTTTTTTTTTATTTATTTGTTCTGAACATTCGAAATTTTAATGGTTTGATCATTAAAGGTTGACCTTTAGTGATTCGAACCATTAAACTTTCGATGTTCTAATATAGACCCTAGATTTCCTTATGTAATTCCCATTGTCCTCCACACCCCCCACCCCCGGGTGTGTAAGGTTCCTTTACATATTCATCATTCACTCTACACATTTCACTGGCATGTTAGATATCTTTATGTAATTCACATTATCCTCCACACCCACCCAATTCGGGTGTGTAAGCTTCTTTTAAATATTCATCATTCACTCTACACATTTCACTGGCATGTTAGATATCTTTATGTAATTCACATTATCCTCCACACCCACCCAATTCGGGTGTGTAAGCTTCTTTTAAATATTCATCATTCACTCTACACATTTCACTGGCATGTTAGATTTCTTTATGTAATTCACATTATCCTCCACACCCACCCGGGGTGTGTAAGGTTCCTTTACATATTCATCATTCACTCTACACATTTCACTGGCATGATGTTCTTCGTGTTTCACTGTTGCAGTCATTACATTTGGGTAATCTGCTGGCAGGTTTCCCTCAGTCGGCCTGAATAACAAAGTCTTGGGTCCTGCGTCGGTTGCTGTCTCCTCTTCCATGACGTCAGGTCGTCAGGGGTATAAAACATGCAGTCAATGCCATTTTAATTAGTCTTTCTTGCCACGTGGTGTCTGAAGCAGAAGCAGTTCGCAAGTGCCGGTCAGCCGGCTCCTGAAATTTTCATATTCGAGTTTCAGAACTGAAGTCTTCAAACTAAAGCTAAGTACCCCATTGGGGAAACTTTTTCTTGCTCCTTACCGATGTCAGTAAAAGTTAATAATTGCATTACTTGTGGGAAGCAAATACCTCATAACGATTTTCATTTGTACTGTATTCCTTGCCTAGGCCCTGATCACAATGTGCCTTGCTGTCAGTTTTGTGCTAAGTTTAACCAACGCACTATTAAGCGTCGGTATATTTTTGTTTCTAAATATATTGGTTCACGATTTAACTACTCTGAAATGTCGTCAGTTAGCAATCTGACTACCGGAGTTCACAAAAAACGCAAGGAAAAAGAGAGAGACAGACTGTCGAGGTCCGAAACCGACTACGAAGCTTCTCCTAAGCCAGTCGCCAGTTCGCCAGTACTCAGTGAGGAGCTTTTGCAGCCCCTGATACCCACTACTTTTGAGTCCCAGGACTCTACCGAGACCCATTCGGAGTCCGGTATGCTGCGAGATTTGCAAAGTATTGAACCCACGGATGTCTCTCCCTTGGATGGGTCTGGAGCCGCTGAGCAGGCACCGGCTTCTGAGGGTGTTTTCATGCCTCAACACTTTTACATTAAACCGATGCCAGCAACAAAACCAAGGTCAAAAACAACTTCTATGTCTAAAAATCTGACGCATGAGCCACGTGCTCAGGCCCCTATGCCTAAAAAACAGGTGATCAAAATGGCTGAGGATTTAATTACCTTGATCAGGGGTTCCCAACCCCCCCCCCCCCCTGCTAAGAGGCCTAGGCAAGGCACTGATTATGAATCTTCACATCAGGTTTCCATTTCTTCTGATTCCTCTTCTGATCATGAATTTTCTTTTCCACCCTATGAGGATTCTGATGCAGTGGAATCCATCCTATCTGCATCTCCTCCTGAGGATTACTCTTTTGGAGAGACTTTGCATACTTTAAGGGATCATTTTCACTGGGAGAGTCAGGACTTCTCTGAATCAAAAAAGAGGCTTAGGGATTTCCTACTTCTTCCTCAGCATAGGCCTTTGGCAATACCTCCTGTATTAGACATTGTTGATGATTTGTTCTCGGAATCAAGCATGGCTCCCCGATTCCCTGCCTCTGGCTCTTAGTAAGCCAGACAGGTTATTACAGGGTTCCTGACTCCCACAAATTTATTTTCAAAAATCCAGCTGCTGATCCTGAGACTATTTCTCAGGGTCCCACGGGTGTTAAGGCTTCTACAGCCAAAGATCCTACCCCTTCTGATAGAGATTCCAGGGTGCTGGATAGATGGGATAAGAAGGTTTATATGTCTGCAACCTTGGCAATCAGGGCTTTAAACTGCCAGTTTCATATGCTTAAATATCAACAACATGTTATGGGCTTACTGAAACAGAAAATTATGTTGATTTCTGATTGTGTGGAAAATAAAGAGTTACAGGATTTATTGCATTCAGCAAAACAGGTTGGAAAGCATACTTTGCAAAGTGGTTTTGATTCCTTGGAGGCCTCTTGTAGGGCCGCCGTTACTGGATCTGTGATTAGAAGGCATGCCTGGGTCAAGGAGCAAAAATCTGCCTGATCATGTTAAAGCTAAATTGTTGGATGCCCTTTTGCAGCATGATGCTCTGTTTGGTAATAAGGCAGAAGAGGTTTTAAAGAAAATGGAAGACAAAGCTAAATCTATGCAAACTGTAAAAGATTTCTTGCAAATGCAGTCAGCCAGGTTCAGTAGGCACTGGCCTACTAAAAATTGGTCCTTTCCTGTGTCCAACAGAGCCACTCAGGGCAAACCCAGGCACTCAAAAGGCTCCAGATATCAATCACAGGGTTCTTACAGGTCAAAGCAATGGGGTGCCTCCACCTCCAGATCTGGAGGAAACAAAGCACAACCCTACAGTAAGCAGTCTCAATGACTTTCCTCTACCATCTCCAAGCACTTATCTTTTGGCAGCCCCCTTGGGGGAGAAATTAGAACTTCATGCTCAAAATTGGCAATTAATTACCCAGGACAAGTGGGTATTAAACATAGTATCCCAGGGGGTACAGATTTCATTTCCATACTTTGCCAATTCCAAATGAATGGCCGGATCTGCCACAAAACCAGTGGGCAGAGACCCAGAAACAAGTCATGTCCCTCATGGATAATGGGGGCTATTCAACCGGTACCAGAAAAGGAAAAAGGACAAGGATTTTATTCAAGATTTTTCCTCGTACCCAGAAAAGACAATTCATGGTGTCCAATACTGGACTTATCGATTCTGAACACGTTCCTGGACATTCCAAAATTCAAAATGCTGACTTTACAACAGCTACTGCCTATGCTGGGTAAGAATGCTTGTTTAGTAACTCTAGACTTAAAAGAGGCATACCTGCATATCCCAATAAGGGAATCATGCAGAAGATACCTCTGCTTCAAAGCAGGTTTTTTGCATTACCAATTCTCTGCACTGCCCTTTGGCTTATCTACTGCGCCCAGGGTCTTTACAAAGTGCCTGGCACCAGTAATTGCATTCTGCAGACAAAGAAATATTCAAATGTATCCTTATCTGGACGATTGTCTCATTCAAGCAGAGGACAAGGACACTCTTCTTCAACATCTGGCATTTGTAAAAAGACTTCTAGCATGCCTAGGGTACACCATAAATGAAAAGAAATCACAACTGGTACCCTCTCAACTAATTACATTCCTGAGTGCAAGCTTGAATACAACTGCCCAGATGGCTTACCTCACGCCAGACAAACAAAGGCAATTGACAACATACTTTAAACAAATGGCAACAAAAACACAGTTATCTGTAAGACAAATTCTGCAGGCTTTGGGGTTCATGGCATCCTGCATTCTACTAATTCCATATGCGAGACTGCATATGAGGAAACTTCAATGGTACCTAAAAAGTTTATGGAGTCAATATTGTCACAGCCTGGAAACAATGATTCCTCTCATTCCCTGCCTACAACAGGAGTTTCTTTGGTGGGCAGAGACATGTTACCAAAACAAGGGTCTGTCATTCACTCTACCCCCTGCCACCCAAACCCTAACTACAGACGCATCATACTATGCTTGGGGGGCCCACCTGGCAGGGAGATGCATTCAGGGCAAATGGAGCCCAAACCAAATGCATCTGCATATCAACCAGAAAGAAATGCTAGCTGTTCAGAATGCTCTGACAGCCTTCAAGGACTTATTTCATCCAGGACAACTACTGATAAAGACGGACAGCACCACAGTTATGTGGTACATCAACAAGCAGGGGGGTACACATTCCTACCCCCTTTGCAGACTAGCCATGGCCTTGTGGAACACAGCCTTGACTTACCAAATACATCTTCAAGCTCAATTCCTGCCAGGAAAGCAAAATACTCTGGCAGATGACCTAAGCAGAAATCGTATGGACCTGCACAAATGGAAACTGGATCCACAAATCTTCAGCATGTTAACACAGAAATGGGGGAGCCCAGACATAGATCTACTTGCCTCTCCCCAAAACTAGCAGTTGGACAAATTCTGCACAAGAACTCCTCACAAAAAAGCATGGAAAGTGGATGCTCTATCTTTCAGCTGGAAAAACCTATGCCTTTCCCCATCTGCCTCTACTCTCCAGGGTCTTACTAGAAGTCAGACAGGAAAAACCAAAAATTATCCTAATTGCTTCGGACTGGCCTCACCAGCACTGGTACCCTCTTCTAAGGAATATGTCATACCTTCCTCTGTGGTACTTGCCTCAAACACTTCACCTACTGTCTCAGCAGAACTATCAAATTTTGCCCACTCAGCTCCAAACTCTGAATCTTGCAGCATGGCTAATCAACTAATTATTCAAACCACATCTCTCAGTAAACCTGTGATGGATGTCATTTTGGAAGCCAGAAGGCCTAGTACTAGAAAATCTTATGCTGATAAATGGAAGAGATTCTGTGCTTGGAACCAAGCACAAGGAATAGACACAGCAAAGCCCAATATTCCTCAGATTTTACAATACTTAACTGAGATGCTTGACAAGGGCCTATCTTTTTCTTCAATAAAAATCCATGCCTCTGCCATCTCGGCTCATTACAACACAGAGCCTCCCCTCTTTTCTCATCCACTGCTTAAACAGTATCTCAGAGGGGCCAAAAATTTATGGCCTCCCAGGAGAACACCAACTCCTGCATGGGACCTCAATTTTGTGCTGGAAAAACTCACCCTGCCTCCTTTTGAACCAGCAGCTACTGTGGATATAAAATTTCTATCTTGGAAGACAGCTTTTCTTTTGGCAGTCACTTCAGCAAGAAGGGTTTCAGAACTACAGGCTCTCATGGCATTGGAGCCTTTCATTATATTTTACCCGGACAGGGTGGCCCTCAGGACCAGTCCTCCTTTTATGCCTAAGGTGGTATCCAGTGTGTCTCTTAACCAGACTATTCACCTGCCAACATTTTTCCCAAATCCGCAGAACAAGGGGGAGCAGATTCTGCATTCATTGGATGTACACAGACAACTAAGATTCTACTTAAACAGGACAAAATCTCTAAGAAAGTCTGAGCAACTACTGGTAGCATTTGCTGCAGGGTCAGAGGGGAAGGCTATATCAAAGCAGACTATTTCTAAATGGATAAGCCACTGCATTCGTTTCTGATATTTGCACCATGGTAAACCTGTGCCCAAGGGGATCAGATCCCATTCCACCAGGGCTGCCTCTACTTCAGCAGCTTTTCTGAGAGGGGTCCCAACCAAAGACATAATAGAAGCTGCTACTTGGAGCTTTGTTCATACGTTAACAAAGCATTATCATTTACCTCTCTTCTCTAAATCCAGGGCAGGCTTTGCCACTTCAGTCCTGCAGGGCCTTACAGCTGCTCCTAATGCTGTTTAGTTCCATCCTCCCATCCATAGCTTTGGGATTCTACCCAAATGTAATGACTGCAACAGTGAAACATGAAGAACATAGTACAGTTGTGTACACTTACCATAAATGTAGATGTTCGAGTGTATTCACTGTTGCTGTCCAGGTTACCCACCCGCCATCTCCCATTCTATACCTTTTCTTTCCTTCACTATACTCAAAAGCCTTTGTGGTGTATTTGCTTTTAGTTGTAGATAAATTTTATGTTTCTAAGGTTCATTTATATATTTAGTTTATTTATATATATTTTTGCTCCCCATTTGGGGGGCACCTGACATCTGGGACAAGAAAAACTGATTAAAATGGTGTTGGCTGCATGTTTTATACCCCTGACGTCATGGAAGAGGAGACAGCAACCGACGCAGGACCCAAGACTTTGTTATTCAGGCCGACTGAGGGCAACCTGCCAGCAAATTACCCAAATGTAATGACTGCAACAGTGAATACACTCGAACATCTACATTTATGGTAAGTGTACACAACTGTACTTTAGATTCCTTTATGTAATTCACATTATTCTCCACACCCACCCACCCCGGGTGTGTAAGGTTCCTTTACATATTCATCATTCACTCTACACATTTCACTGGCATGTTATGTAATTCACATTATCCTGCACACCCACCCACCCCGGGTGTGTAAGGTTCCTTTACATATTCATCATTCACTCTACACATTTCACTGGCATGTTAGATTTCTTTATATAATTCCTATTATCTTCCACAACCCCTGTCTGTATGCGTCCGGTTCCTTTACATATTCCTCATCAACCTCTACACATTTCACTGGCATGTTAGATTTTTTATGCAATTCCCATTCTCCTCCACACACTCATAAATTACATTATTTGGTTCTTTAATATGACATGCATTACCCTACACATACCCATCACTGGCTGTGTCACATTTCTTTATATAATCCCATTAGCCCACTCACATCCATCAATTACAGTGTTAAGTTCCTTTATATAATCCCTGTTACTCTGCAGACACCTATCTTTGGTAGTGTCTCGTTCCTTTCTGTAAATACATTATCCTGCACACATCCATCCCTGGCAGTATCCATTTACTTTATATAAATAATTTATTCTCCAAGCACCTACCACTGGGTATGTCAGGATCCAGGATATAACCCCATCACTGACTTTGTCACAATCCTTGATATAACCCCATCACTGGGTGTGTCAGGATCCTTGATATGATCCCATCACTGGCTTTCTCAGAATGCTTGATATAACCCCACCACTGGCTTTGTCAGGATCCATGATATAACCCCATCACTGACTTTCTCAGAATGCTTGATATAACCCTATCATGGGCTTTGTCAGGGTCCTTGATATAAACCTGTCACTGGCTTTCTCAGAATGCTTGATATAACCTCATCACTGGCTTTGTCAGGATCCATGATATAACCCCATCACTGACTTTCTCAGAATGCTTGATATAACCCTATCATGGGCTTATTCAGAGTCTTGGATATAAACCCAACACTGGCTTTGTCAATATCCTTGATATAATCCCATGACTGGGTGCATCAGGATCTTTGATATAACCCCATCACTGGGTGTGTCAAGATCCTTGATATAACCCCATCACTGGGTGTGTCAGGATCCTTGATATAACCCTATCACTGGGTGCATCAGGATCCCTGATATAACAACATCACTGGGTGCATCAGGATCCTTAATATAACCTCATTACTGGCTTTGTCAGGATCCTTAATATAACCCCATCACTGTGTGTGCCAGGATCCTTGATATAACCCTATCACAAGGTGTGTCAGGATCCTTGATAAAACCCCATCACTGGGTGCATCAGGATCCTTGATATAACCCCATCACTGGGTCTATAATGATCCTTGATATAACCTCATCACTGGGTGTGTCAGGATCCTTGATATAACCTCATCACTGCTTGTGTCAGGATCCTTGATATAACCCCATCACTAGGTGTGTCAGGATCCTTGATATAACTCCATCACTGGGTGTGTCAGGATCCTTGATAAAACCCCATCACTGGGTGTGTCAGGATCCTTGATATAACCTAGTTACTGGCTTTGTTAGGATCCTTGATATAACCTCATCACTGGCTTTGTCCCAATCCTTCATATAACCTCATCACTGGCTTTGTCAGGATCCTTGATAAAACCCCATCACTTAGTCCATCAAGATCCTTGATATGACCCCATCCCTGACTGCACCAGGATCCTTGATATAAACCCATCACTGGCTTTGTCAGAATCCTTGATATAACCCCATCACTGAGTGCAACAGGATCCTTGATATAACCCCATCACTGGGTGTGTTAGGATCCTTGTTATAACACCATCACTGGGTGTGTCAGGATCCTTGATATAACCCCATCTCTGGGTGTTTCTGGATCCTTGATATAAGCTCATCACTGTGTGTGTCAGGATCCTTGCTAAAACCCCATTACTGGCTTTGTTAGGATCCTTGATATAACCTCATCACTGGGTGTGTCAGGATCCTTGATATAACCCCATCAGTGGGTGTGTCAGGATCCTTGACAAAACCCCATCAATAGATGTGTCAAGGTCCTTGATATAACCCCATCACTGGATGTGTCAGGATTCTTGATACAACCCCATCACTGGCTGCATCAGGATCCTTGATAAAACCCCATCACTGGGTGTGTCAATATCCTTGATATAACCATATTACTGGCTTTGCTAGGATCCTTCATATAACCTTATCACTAGCTTTGTCACAATCCTTGATATAACCTCATCACTGGCTTTGTCAGGATTCTTGATATAACCACATCACTGAGTGCATCAGGAGCTTTGATATAACCCCATCACTGACTGCATCAGGATCCTTGATATAAACCCATCACTGGCTTTGTCAGGATCCTTGATATAACTCTATCACTCAGTGCATCAGGATCCTTGATATAACCCCATCACTGGCTTTCTCACAATCCTTGATATAACCCCATCACTGGGTGTGTCAGGATCCTTGATATAACCTCATTACTGGCTTTGCACAATCCTTGATATAACCACATCATTGAGTGCATCAGGATCATTGATATAACCTCATCACTAGCTTTGTCAGGATCTCTGATATAATCCCATCACAGGGTGCATCACGATCCTTGATAAAACCCCAACACTGGCTGCATCAGGATCCTTGATATAACCTCATCACTAGCTTTGTCAGGATCCCTGATATAATCCCATCACAGGGTGCATCACGATCCTTGATATAACTCCAACACTGGCTGCATCAGGATCCTTGATATAATCCCATCACTGGCTTTGTCAGGATCCTTGATATAACCTCATCACTGGGTGTGTCAGGATCCTTAAAATAACCCCATCCCTGGCTCTGTCACAATCCTTGATATAACCCCATCATTGGCTGCATCAGGATCCTTGATAAAACCCCATCACTGTGTGTCAGGATCCTTGATATAAACTCATCACTGGGTGTTTCAGGATCCTTGATATAGCCCATCATTGGGTGTGTCACAATCCTTGACATAACCTCATCACTGGGTGTGTCAGGATCCTTGATATAACCCCATCATTGGCTTTGTCACAATCATTGATATAACCCCATTACTGGCTGCATCGGGATCCTTAATAAAACCCCATCACTGGGTGTGTCAGAGTCCTTGATGTAACCTCATCACTGGGTGTTTCAGGATCCTTGATATAACCCATCATTGGGTGTGTCAGAATCTTTGATAAAACCTTATCACTGGGTGTGTCAGGATCCTTGATATAACCCCATCACTGGGTGTGTCAGGATCATTGATATAACCCCGTCACTGGCTTTGTCACAGTCCTTGCTATAACCGCATCATTGGCTGCATCAGGATCCTTGATAAAACCTCATCACTGGGTGTGTAATGATCCTTGATGTAACCTCATCACTGGGTGTTTCAGGATCCTTGATATAACCCATCAGGGGCCTTATCAGGATCCTTGCTATAACCCCATCACTGAGTGTGTCAGGATCCTTGATATCACCTCATCACTGAGTGTGTCAGGATCGTTGATGTAACCCCATCACTAAGTACATCAGGATCCTTGATATAACGCCACCACTGAGAGCATCAGGATCCTTGATATAACCCTATCACTGAGTGCATCAGGATCCTTGATATAACCCCATCACTGAGTGCATCAGGATCCTTGATATAACCCCATCACTGAGTGCATCAGGATCCTTGATATAACCCCATCACTGAGTGCATCAGGATCCTTGATATAACCCCATCACTGAGTGCATCAGGATCCTTGATATAACCCCATCACTGAGTGCATCAGGATCCTTGATATAACCCCATCACTGGCTTTTTCGGGATCCTTGATATAACCCCATCACTGGATTTTTCAGGATCCTTGATATAACCTCATCACTGGATGCATCAGGATCCTTGATATATCCCATCACTGGCTTTGTCACAATCCTTGATATAGCCCCATCACTGAGTGCGTCAGGATCCTTTGATATAACCCCATCACTGGGTGTGTCAGGATCCTTGATGTGACACCATCACTGTGTATGTCAGGATCCTTGATATAACCCCATCACAAAGTGCATCAGGATCCATGATATAACCCATCACTGGGTGTGTCAGGATCCTTGATATAACCCAAACACTGGGTGTGTCAGGATCCATGATATAACCCCATCTTTGGCTTTGTCACAATCCTTGATATAACCCCATCACTGGGTGCATCAGGATCCTTGATATAACCCCATCACTGGGTGCATCAGGATCCTTGATATAACCCCATCACTGAGTGCATCAGCATCCTTGATATAACCCAATCACTGAGTGCATCAGGATCCTTGATATAACCCCATCACTGGCTGTGTCAAGATCCCTTGATTTAACATCATCACTGGCTTTGTCAGGATCCTTGATATAACCCCATCACTGAGTGTGTCAGGATCCTTGATGTAACCTCATCACTGGGTGTTTCAGGATCCTTGATATAACCCCATCACTGGGTGTGTCAGGATCCTTGTTATAACCCCATCACTGGGTGTGTCAGGATCCTTGATGTAACCCCATCACGGGGTGTGTCAGGATCCTTGATGTAACCCCATCATTGGGTGTGTCAGGATTCTTGATATAACCTCATCACTGGGTGTGTCAGGATCCTTGATGTAACCCCATCACTGTCTTTACCAGGATCCTTGATGTAACGTCATCACTGGCTTTGTTAGGATCCTTGATATAACCCCATCACTGGATGCATCAGGATCCTTGATATAACCTCATCACTGGGTGTCTCAGGATCCTTAATATACCCCATCACTGGGTGTGTCAGGATCCCTGATATATTCCATAACTGGTTTTGTCACAATTCTTGATATAACCCCATCACTGGGTGTGTCAGAATCCTTGATATGTCCCATCACTGGCGTTATCTCAATCCTTGATTTAACCCCATCACTAGGTGTGTAAGGATCCATGATATAACCCCATCACTGGGTGTGTCAGGATCCTTGTTATAACCCCATCACTGGGTGTGCCAGGATCCTTGATATAGCCCTATCACTGGATGTCTCAGGATCCTTGATATAACCCCATCACTGGATGTCTCAGGATTCTTGATATAACCCCATCACAGGGTGTGTCAGGATCCTTGACATAACCCCATCATTGGGAGCATCAGGATCCTTGACATAACCCCATCATTGGGAGCATCAGGATTCTTGATATAACCCCATCACTGAGTGCATTAGGATCCTTGATATAACCCCCCATCACTGGCTTTGTCAGCATCCTTGATATAACCCCATCATTGGGTGTGTCAGGATCCTTGATATAACCCCATCACTGGATGTCTCAGGATCCTTGATATAACTCCATCACTGGCTTTGTCAGGGTCCTTGATATAACCCCATCACTGAGTGTATCAGGATCCTTGATATAACCCCATCACTGCATGTGTCAAGATCCTTGATATAACCTCATCACTGGGTGCATCAGGATCCTAGATATAACCTTATCACTGGGTGTGTCAGGATCCTTGATATAATCCAATCACTGGGTGTGTCAGGATCCTTGATATAACCACATCACTGGGTGTGTCAGGACCCGTGATATAACCTCATCATCGGGTATGTCAGGATTCTTGATATAACCACATCACTGGCTGCATCAGGATTCTTGATATAACCCCATCACTGGGTGTGTCAGAATCCTTGATATAACCCCATCACTGGGTGTGTCAGGATCCTTGATATAACCCCATCACTAGGTGTGTCAGGATCCTTGATATAACCTCATCACTGTGCGTCTCAGCATCCTTGATATAACCCAATCACTGGGTGCTTCAGGATCCTTGATATAACCTCATCACTGGCTTTGTCAGTATCCTTGATATAACCTCATCACTGGCTTTGTCAGTATCCTTGATATAACCTCATCACTGTGTGTCTCAGGATCCCTGATATAACCCCATCACTGAGTGTGTCAGAATCCCTGATATAACCCCATAACTGGCTTTCACACAATCCTTGATATAACCCCATCACTGGGTGTGTCAGGATCCTTGATGTAACCTCCTCACTGGGTGTGTCAGGATCCTTGCTGTAACCCCATCACTGGGTGTGTCAGGATCCTTCATATAACCTCATCACTGGGTGTGTTAGGATCCTTGATATAACACCATCACAAAGTGCATCAGGATCCATGATATAACCCATCACTGGGTGTGTCAGGATCCTTGATATAACCCAAACACTGGGTGTGTCAGGATCCTTGATATAACCCCATCTTTGGCTTTGTCACAATCCTTGATATAACCCCATCACTGGGTGCATCAGGATCCTTGATATAACCCCATCACTGAGTGCATCAGCATCCTTGATATAACCCAATCACTGAGTGCATCAGGATCCTTGATATAACCCCATCACTGGCTGTGTCAAGATCCCTTGATTTAACATCATCACTGGCTTTGTCAGGATCCTTGATATAACCCCATCACTGAGTGTGTCAGGATCCTTGATGTAACCTCATCACTGGGTGTTTCAGGATCCTTGATATAACCCCATCACTGGGTGTGTCAGGATCCTTGTTATAACCCCATCACTGGGTGTGTCAGGATCCTTGATGTAACCCCATCACTGGGTGTGTCAGGATCTTTGATGTAACCCCATCACTGGGTATGCCAGAATCCTTGATATAACCTAATCGCTGGGTGTGTCAGTATCTTTGATATAACCCCATCATGGGGTGTGTCAGGATCCTTGATGTAACCCCATCATTGGGTGTGTCAGGATTCTTGATGTAACCTCATCACTGGGTGTGTCAGGATCCTTGATGTAACCCCATCACTGTCTTTACCAGGATCCTTGATGTAACCTCATCACTGGCTTTGTTAGGATCCTTGATATAACCCCATCACTAGATGCATCAGGATCCTTGATATAACCTCATCACTGGGTGTCTCAGGATCCTTGCTATACCCCATCACTGGGTGTGTCAGGATCCCTGATATATTCCATAACTGGTTTTGTCACAATTCTTGATATAACCCCATCACTGGGTGTGTCAGAATCCTTGATATGTCCCATCACTGGCGTTGTCTCAATCCTTGATTTAACCCCATCACTAGGTGTGTAAGGATCCATGATATAACCCCATCACTGGGTGTGTCAGGATCCTTGTTATAACCCCATCACTGGGTGTGTCAGGATCCTTGATATAGCCCTATCACTGGATGTCTCAGGATCCTTGATATAGCCCCATCACTGGATGTCTCAGGATTCTTGATATAACCCCATCACAGGGTGTGTCAGGATCCTCAACATAACCCCATCATTGGGAGCATCAGGATCCTTGACATAACCCCATCATTGGGAGCATCAGGATTCTTGATATAACCCCATCACTGAGTGCATTAGGATCCTTGATATAACCCCCCATCACTGGCTTTGTCAGCATCCTTGATATAACCCCATCATTGGGTGTGTCAGGATCCTTGATATAACCCCATCACTGGATGTCTCAGGATCCTTGATATAACTCCATCACTGGCTTTGTCAGGGTCCTTGATATAACCCCATCACTGAGTGTATCAGGATCCTTGATATAACACCATCACTGCATGTGTCAAGATCCTTGATATAACCTCATCACTGGGTGCATCAGGATCCTAGATATAACCTTATCACTGGGTGTGTCAGGATCCTTGATATAATCCAATCACTGGGTGTGTCAGGATCCTTCATATAACCCCATCACTGAGTGTGTCAGGATCCTTGATATAACCACATCACTGGGTGTGTCAGGACCCGTGATATAACCTCATCATTGGGTGTGTCAGGATTTTTGATATAACCCCATCACTGGCTGCATCAGGATTCTTGATATAACCCCATCACTGGGTGTGTCAGGATCCTTGTTATAACCCCATCACTGGGTGTGTCAGGATCCTTGATATAGCCCTATCACTGGATGTCTCAGGATCCTTGATATAACCCCATCACTGGATGTCTCAGGATTCTTGATATAACCCCATCACAGGGTGTGTCAGGATCCTCAACATAACCCCATCATTGGGAGCATCAGGATCCTTGACATAACCCCATCATTGGGAGCATCAGGATTCTTGATATAACCCCATCACTGAGTGCATTAGGATCCTTGATATAACCCCCCATCACTGGCTTTGTCAGCATCCTTGATATAACCCCATCATTGGGTGTGTCAGGATCCTTGATATAACCCCATCACTGGATGTCTCAGGATCCTTGATATAACTCCATCACTGGCTTTGTCAGGGTCCTTGATATAACCCCATCACTGAGTGTATCAGGATCCTTGATATAACCCCATCACTGCATGTGTCAAGATCCTTGATATAACCTCATCACTGGGTGCATCAGGATCCTAGATATAACCTTATCACTGGGTATGTCAGGATCCTTGATATAATCCAATCACTGGGTGTGTCAGGATCCTTCATATAACCCCATCACTGAGTGTGTCAGGATCCTTGATATAACCACATCACTGGGTGTGTCAGGACCCGTGATATAACCTCATCATTGGGTGTGTCAGGATTTTTGATATAACCCCATCACTGGCTGCATCAGGATTCTTGATATAACCCCATCACTGGGTGTGTCAGGATCCTTGATATAACCCCATCACTGGGTGTGTCAGGATCCTTGATATAACCCCATCACTAGGTGTGTCAGGATCCTTGATATAACCTCATCACTGTGCATCTCAGCATCCTTGATATAACCCAATCACTGGGTGCTTCAGGATCCTTGATATAACCTCATCACTGGCTTTGTCAGTATCCTTGATATAACCTCATCACTGGCTTTGTCAGTATCCTTGATATAACCTCATCACTGTGTGTCTCAGGATCCTTGATATAACCCCATCACTGAGTGTGTCAGAATCCCTGATATAACCCCATAACTGGCTTTCACACAATCCTTGATATAACCCCATCACTGGGTGTGTCAGGATCCTTGATGTAACCTCCTCACTGGGTGTGTCAGAATCCTTGCTGTAACCCCATCACTGGGTGTGTCAGGATCCTTGATGTAACCCCATTACTGGGTGTGTCAGGATCCTTGATGTAACCCCATTACTGGGTGTGTCAGGATCCTTGATATAACCTCATCACTGGGTGTGTCAGGATCCTTGATGTAACCCCATCACTGGGTGTGTCAGGATCCTAGATGTAACCCCCATCACTATGCGTCTCAGGATCCTTGATATAACCTCATCACTGTGTGTATCAGGATCCTTGATATAACTCCATCAATGGCTTTGTCAGGATCCTTGATCTAACCTCATCACTGTGTGTCAGAATTCTTGATATAACCTCATCGTTGGCTGCATCAGGATCCTTGATAAAACCCCATCACTGTGTGTTAGGATCCTTGATGTAACCTCATCACTGGGTGTTTCAGAATCCTTGATATAACCCATCATTGGGTGTGTCAGGATCCTTGATATAACCTCATCACTAGGTGTGTCAGGATCCTTGATATAACCCCATCACTGGGTGTGTCAGGATCCTTGATATAACCCCATCACTGGGTGTGTCAGAATCCTTGATATAACCCCATAACTGGCTTTCTCACAATCCTTGATATAACCCCATCACTGGGGGTGTCAGGATCCTTGATGTAACCTCATCACTGGGTGTGTCAGGATCTTTGCAGTAACCCCATCACTGGGTGTGTCAGGATCCTTGCTGTAACCCCATCACTGGGTGTGTCAGGATCCTTGATATAACCTCATCACTGGGTGTGTCAGGATCCTTGATGTAACCCCATCACTGGGTGTGTCAGGATCCTTGATGTAACCCCGTCACTATGTGTCACAGGATCCTTGATATAACCTCATCACTGTGTGTCTCAGGATTATTGATATAACCTCATCATTGGCTGCATCAGGATCCTTGATAAAATCCCATCACTGTGTGTTAGGATCCTTGATGTAACCTCATCACTGGGTGTGTCAGGATCCTTGATAAAACCCATCATTGGGTGTGTCAGGATCCTTGATATAACCTCATCACTGGGTGCTTTAGGATCCTTGATATAATCCCATCACTGGGTGTGCCAGGATCCTTGATATAACCTCATCACTGGGTGTTTCAGGATGCTTGTTATAGCCTATCATTGGGTGCGTCACAATCCATGATATTACCTCATCACTGGGTGTGTCAGGATCCCTGATATAACCCTGCCACTGGCTTTGTCACAATCTTTGATATAACCCCGTCATTGGCTTTGTCACAATCCTTGATAAAGCCCCATCACTGGCTGCATCACAATTCTTAATAAAACCCCATCACTGGGTTTGTCAGGGTCCTTGATGTAACCTCATCACTGGTTGTTTCAGGATCCTTGATATAACCCACCATTGGGTGTGTCAGGATCTTTGATATAACATCCTCACTGGGTGTGTCAGGATCCTTGATATAACCCCATCACTGGCTTTGTCACAATCCTTCATATAAACCCATCATTGGGTGTATCAGGATCCTTGATGTAACCTCATCATTGGGTGTTTCAGGATCCTTGATATAACCCATCATTGGGTGTGTCAGGATCCTTGTTATAACCTCATCACCTGGGTGTGTCAGGATCCTTGATATAACCCCATCACAGGGTTTGCCAGGATCCTTGATATAACCTCATCACTGGGCATGTCAGGATCCTTGATATAACCTCATCACTGGCTTTGTCACAATCCTAGATATAACCTCATCACTGGGTGTGTCAGGATCCTTGATATAACCCCATCACTGGCTTTGTCACAATCCTTGCTATAACCCCATGATTGGCTGCATCAGGATCCTTGATAAAACCCCATCACTGGGTGTGTCAGGATCCTTGATATAACCTCATCACTGGGTGTGTAAGGATCCTTGTTATAACCCAGTCACTGGATGTGTCTGGATCCTTGATATAACCCCATCACTGGGTGTTTCAGGGTCCTTGATATAACCCCATCACTGGGTGTGTCACGATCCTTGATATAACCACATCACTGGGTGTATCAGGATACTTGATGTAACCCCATCACTGGGTGTGTCAGGATCCTTGATATAACCCATCACTGAATGCATCAGGATCATTGATATAACCCCATCACTGGGTGTTTCAGGATCCTTGATGTGACACCATCACTGGGTATGTCAGGATCGTTGATATAACCACATCACTGGGTGTGTCCGGATCCTTGATATAAGCTCATCTGTGGCTTTGCCACAATCCTTGATATAACCCCATCACTGGGTGTGTCAGGATCCTTTATATAACGCCATCACTGGCTTTCTTACAATCCTTGATATAACCCCATCACTGGGTGTGTCAAGATCCTTGCTATAACCCCATCACTGAGTGTGTCAGGATCCTTGACATAACCCCATCACTTAGTGCATCAGGATCCTTGATATAACCCCATCACTGAGTGCATCAGGATCCTTGATATAACTCCATCACTGGCTTTTTCAGAATGCTTGATATAACCTCATCACTGGGCGCATCAGGATCCTTGATATATCCCATCACTGGCTTTGTCAGGATCCTTGATATAACCCCATTACTGCATGTGTCAGGATCCTTGATATAACCCCATCACTGTGTGTGTCAGGATCCTTGATATAACCCCATCACTGTGTGTGTCAGGATCCTTGATATAACCCCATCACTGGGTGTGTCAGGATCCTTGATATAACCCCATCACTGGCTGTGTTAGAATCCTTGATATAACCCCATCACTGGGTGCATCAGGATCCTTGTTATAACCCCATTACTGGATGTGTCACGGTCCTTGTTATAACCCAATCACTGGATGTTTCAGGATCCTTGTTATAACCCCATCACTGGGTGCATTTGGATCCTTGATATAACCCCATCACTGGCTTTGTCAGGATCCTTGATATAACCTCATCACTGGGTGTCTCAAGATCCTTGATATAAGTCCATCACTGGGTGTGTCAGGATCCCTGATATATCCCATCACTGGCTTTGTCACAATCCTTGATATAACCCCATCACTGGGTGTGTCAGGATCCATGCTATAACCCCATCACTGGGTGTGTCAGGATCCATGATTTAAACCCATCACTGGGTGTGTCAGGATCCTTGATATAACCTCATCACTCTGTGTATCAGGATCCTTGATATAACCCTATCACTGCATGTGTCAGGATCCTTGATATAACCTCTTCACTGGGTGCAACAGCATCCTTGATATAACCCTATCACTGGCTTTGTCAGGATCTTTGATATAATCCAACCACTGGGTGTGTCAGGATCCTTGATATAACCTCATCACTGGGTGTGTCAGAATCCTTGATATAACCCCATCACTGGCTGCAAAAGGATCCATGATATAACCCTATCACTGGCTTTGTCAGGAACTTTGATATAACCCAATCACTGGGTATGTCAGGATCCTTGATATAACCCTATCACTGGCTTTGTCAGGATACTTGATATAACCCTATTACTGGGTATGTCAGGATCCTTGATATAACCCCATCACTGAGTGTGCAGGATCCTTGATGTAAGCCCATCACTGGGTGTGTCAGGAACCTTGATATAACCTCATCACTGGGTGTGTCAGGATCCTTGATGTAACCCCATCACTGGGTGTGCCAGGATCCTTGATATAACCCCATCACTGGGTGTGTCAGGATCCTTGATGTAAGCCCATCACTGGGTGTGTCAGGATCCTTGACATAATCCCATCACTGGGTGTGTCAGGATCCTTGATATAACCTCATCACTGGGTTTGTCAGGATCCTTGATATAACCTCATCACTGCGTGTCTCAGAATCCTTGATATAACCTCATCACTTGGTGTGTCAGGATCCTTGATATAACCCCATCACTGGGTGTGCCAGGATCCTTGATATAACCCCATCACTGGGTGTGTCAGGATCCTTGCTATAACCTCATCACTAGCTTGGTCAGGATCCTTGATATAAACTCATCACTGGGTGTGCCAGGATCCTTGATGTAACCCCATCACTGGGTGTGTCAGGATCCTTGATATAACCCCATCACTGGGTGTGTCAGGATCCTTGATGTAACCCCATCACTCTGTGTAACAGGATCCTTGATATAACCTCATCACTGGGTGTGCCAGGATCCTTGATGTAAGCCCATCACTGGGTGTGTCAGGATCCTTGATGTAAGCCCATCACTGGGTGTGTCAGGATCCTTGATATAACCTCATCACTGGGTTTGTCAGGATCCTTGATGTAACCCCATCACTGGGTGTGTCCGGATCCTTGATGTAACCCCATCACTGGGTTTGTCAGGATCCTTGATGTAACCCCATCACTGGGTGTGTCTGGATCCTTGATGTAACCCCATCACTGGGTGTGTCAGGATCCTTGATATAACCTCATTACTTTGTTTGTCAGGATCCTTGATGTAACCTCATCACTGGGTGTGTCAGGATCCTTGATGTAACCTCATCACTGGGTGTGTCAGGATTCTTGATTTAACCTCATCACTGTGTGTCTCAGGATCCTTGATATAACCCCATCACTGGGTGTGCCAGGATCCTTGATGTAACCCCATCACTGGGTGTGTCACGATCCTTGATGTAACCTCATCACTGCGTGTCTCAGAATCCTTGATATAACCTCATCACTTGGTGTGTCAGGATCCTTGATATAACCCCATCACTGGGTGTGCCAGGATCCTTGATATAACCCCATCACTGCGTGTGTCAGTATCCTTGATGTAAGCCCATCACTGGGTGTGTCAGTATAGAATAAAGTTAGAATCTAAAAGTAGGCTGTGTGAGATAAATCCCCCATATCAGCAAAGAAATGGAGTCTGCATCCCCCTTGCAAAAATGTGGAGTTTCTTCAGTGTCCATTTAACAAATCAACTTCAGAAATGTCCCTTTTTTTCACACACACCCCCAAGCTGAGTCAGCTTCATTCACATAATTCCCCACCTTCCTCTCTCCACACCTGTGTCTTGAAGTGCCTGGTTTTGAAATATACATTTCTGAATGCTGTATCCCATATCTCTGAAACTTAAAGCAGAAGCCCTTGCATATGAGTAATTCATAAACAACTAACTAAACATTCCATTGTCCTATTACCATGGTAGTGATAATTTCCTTTATTTTATACACTACTACTTTGACTAATGCTATGATTATTCACATCTGCTGCGATTTCTTGCTTAATGTAATTCTTGCAATTTTCTGTTTTATTTTCTGCATACATTCTACTCCATTGGTTCCTTGATAATGGCTGAAAAGGGACTTTGGGCCAGTCTTCAGATGTATGAATATGTATCTGCCAGTTTAATTTCTGCAAGTATTTAGGGTTTCTAATACAATGATGAGAATTGACCCCATTCCTACGTCAGAGTAATTTGTATTGTTTGTCTTTGATGATAACCAAGAGTCCTCACAGCACTCATAATATGCCCATAATTGCCTTCTTTTGCAGTTAATTTGGGGTTACATATATCAGTTGTATATTTAAGTATGATTGTAAGTTCTGTTGGAACTGTCTGGTTACCTTCTCCCACATTTCTCTCATTTCTGCTTGCAAACCCCAGTATTTTATTTCCATGTATGTATGTATGAAAGAATGTACAATAAGTTCAAAAATGCAGTTGACACACTGGTTTTATAAAATAAAATCAAGGTTTATTTAATAACTCCATAGTTCCAAAGAAAAAGATGATAGCTCACTTGATTTTTTAACACACACAATAACAATGCCTTAAGTTTTTCTCTGCTATCAAAACAGTCTTGTATAGCCTTTCCAGCAAATGGGCTACTTTTATTAGATTCCAGCTCTGTATAATGGGTACTTCCACCAGGTACAACTCCTTCTCGGGCCCTGACAAGACTGCCATACTGAAAACCTCCAGAGCCTTCAGGCAAGTACCTGCTTATGTAACCTAATAAGTTGTCTACCAGCATATAGACCATATGGCCACCTGGGAACAGTAATTCAAGATGTCTAAATCAATCACTTTTTCCCCAACCCCGGAATCTAGTATATTAAATGATTCCAAATACCTAAGGTATCTGATTTTAAATGGAAGTTTATTCCATAATATCACTAATCTTTGAATTGTGTGTTGTATTTTTCTCGTCATAATAACTAAATCAAATTACATAGCCTTATGCCTTCATGTTAGACTGTGGCAGAAAATGTTTATGTCCAAGAATCCTCATAAGCAAGGGTCTTGAAAGGCTTTTAGGCAGATATCAAATTGCTTTAAATGTAGCAATAATTAGTAGTAAAATTATGTAATAATACCCCTTGATAAAATTTCTTTGTACAATTTCAGTATTTCAACTGGCTTGCATTTGTACATACAAATAATGTTGTAAGACTGCCCTAATATATGTTTTATATAATAATGTAAGACGTCTCATTTCTTGTGCTTAACATACATCCCATTTGACACACAGCTCTGTTACTTATTAGTTGAACTTATGTGTCAAAATAAAAGTGGGCTTGGCTATTCCAAGATCTTTATACTGGATTTACCTGCTTTAGTGGATGTTTTAATAGGTGGGCAGACAACGAATTGTGCATACCTATGTTGTGTGCTCAATATCAGATTAATTTTGTGCAGTGAAGCCATTCTTACAAACATCTGTATACATATTTATTCACGGTGAGTTGGATCTAGTTATGGTGGCAAATACAATGTTAAATAACTTGGTAGCATGAACTGAGCTTTATCCAAGATGGATAAGAAGAAAATCAGAACTTTTGTGCCCTGTATGGTTACACATTGGTATTTGTCTGTTAACCATGACATAATCCATTTTACCAGGAAACTGTTGCCCTTAGCTTTGCTGAGACTTTAGTAAATTACATGTGTTAAAATGTTCCTTACTACTGTCCATCATCAGTAAATCTACTAAGACATGAAAGCAGTCCCAAACTGAGATTGCACACAAAGCGAAATCATGCAAAATATAATTAACGTGGAGCAACTACTGACATTAAGTACACAATACAAGCTACAAACTCACATGATACCTTCAGGAAAATAATTTCCAATCAAAATGTATATCCTTAATTGACATCAGAATAGTTCAGTCATTTGGAGACTGCTAATACTCATTATATCTCAGCATATTTTCATTCACTATATTGCTTTCCCAAGATCTCATCTTTGCAGTAATTTTCCTTGCTCAAACAAGGCCGCATGCATTACAGAACTTGTAACAAACCAAGGACAAACTATAGAGTCCTATTTATGTTATTAACTGCTCCTCTCAGGCAAGCAATATTGTATAATAGTCCCTTGTCTTAGAACAAAGCAGGACTGTAAGTTTAAACTTACAGCATACAGCTGCTGTACCCATGACTCACAGAATACAGTCACATTTTCTGGTCTGAAATACCAAAATCTGTTCTGACACTTGTAATGTCTGAAATAATTCTACAATTCCCCTTTGGTAAAAACTCTGTACCCATGAACTATCACATAGGCAACAATCTACTTAACACCAAATGTGTGATAAGAGACTTTGGGACCCAGGTGGGCAGTAGTCTCTCCTTTGATAGTCACATCGCCACAGTAGTCAAGAAGTCCTTCTACATGGCACACCTCATCATAAAAGGGTTCTCATCCAGGAAAAAAGAGGTCATTGTTCCTCTGTACTCGACACTCATTAGACCCATTATAGAGTACAATGCCCCTTTTGGAATGTACCTCACAAGACATCTTCAGCAGCTGGAAAGGCCACAGAAGTACCTCACAAAGAGGATTACTGGCCTCAAACAAATGCCCTACACTGACCACCTCAAAAAACTCCAGCTTTACTCCGTAGCATATCGCCTACTCAAAGGTGATCTCCACCTAATATATAAAGTTATGTCAAACTCAGAGCTGTTGGACATGCTACACCTAAAGAAATCCCAATCCCCCCGAGCTGCACGCTCTAGGGACCTAAATCTTGTCACCACAATAAACAGGATATGCTAGAGGGATTGATTCCTGTCCCAGAGACTTCCCATACTCTGGAACAGGCTACCCATCTATATCAAGCAAAGTTTTTCATTAGCACTCTTCAAGAAAAATCTTGATGAGTGGTTGGGAAATAGGAAATACACCCCGGGGATCATTTCTGTGTGTCTGCTCAACAGTGGCACAGGAAAATAACTTTCTTGGGTGGCGTAAGCCAGGGAAACTTGTTGGCTAGGCATACGTAGGCCCTTGGGCTGATAGCCTAGTACCTACCTATGAACCTCTGAAGAGAAAATCTACTCTGACACATACATTTTTTGATATTTCCATAAATGCTCGACAGCATGGTGAGAAAGGCTAAGTCTAAAATAATCACTCCACATGAGAGGCCTAGATCCAGGAACTTAGTAATTTGATCACAAAAACTTAATAAGCTTGTTAATATATATTTACCCTTGACAAAACCATGTTGATCTAAATCCAGAATAACAATACCAGTGTTGTTGTTCTCAGCTATCTCAATAATACATCTTTTGAAGCATTATCCCAGAATGGATATAAGGCTAGCAGGTCTGCAGTTACTAACATCACCTTTTATTACCTTTTTATGTGTTGGTGTTACAGCACATGTTTTCTTAGACCTGGGAATATCTTTGCTTATCCCCTGCTTGAACAGCTAACATAATGCATTTCTCTGATTAAGCAGCTTTCTTACAGGAAGGAGTACTGAGCAGTTAGCTAGCTAGTACAAAACAGTGCCCAGATTAACTTTCTGTGACAATGTTCCCACACACACGTTACCTTGCCTTGCACTTAAAGGTACAGAGCACATTTTTGCATTCAACATGTACAGCTATTCCCCCAGCAAAAAACAGTGGGTTTTGGACTTAACATGATGTATTGTGTGACCTGGACATCTCATCACCATTCCAATCTGCTGGTTCAGGTCTGTGAGTTACTATGAAATGGAAAGGTTGGGGGATAGTGCCCATAAGCACAATGACACAGCTATTGCCACCAGTTTGCTTATTCAATCATTGTTGGGGAGGCATGGACAGCTACAAATTTGAAATGCCTGCCCAGCAAATTGTACTGCAAAGAATAAAAGGCCCACATTATTGCTAAATACGTTCACTCTGTGGCTAAGTATATCTTTTTGGTATTGCATAATTTGTCTTGCTAATATAGTATACACAATGCTCTTCACCATGAATGTCTTTTGGGACCACTACCCCCAATCCTACCTTGAGGCACCCATATATAGGGTAATTCCTTGGGAAAATCAAGAGCTACTAACACTGATTCAGAAAGTAGGATCCTTTTTATTTCATTAAATGTTTTGTCAGCCTCAAGAGGCCATTGCATCTTGATAGGATTTTTTTTCTTTGTCAGCTGTGCACTTCACCTTGTTTATATTTTGTCAGTCAGTTCACTGGTCCCATCCATTTGGACATAAATGTGTTCTTCCTTGAGGGCACTAATACTAATGCCCAACCTCATGGGTTAAATTCTCTAAGTTGGACATTTTCATTCTAAACTTTTTATTGCATTTCTTGTACTTTTTGATATAGTTATGTACTATGGGCTTAACCTGGTTTAGTTTACAAACTAACACGGTGTTCTATTATATGTTTAGATGGTGTCTTCTCTTCTTCACAAACTACTCTATCAATGTCAGACCGTCCTCTGGGATGCCTGCTAAATAGAAGTTCAAATGGGTAAACCCAGTGGAAGCTTGTGACACCTCTCAGTTTGCAGTTACCAAAAATCTGGCTTCGTTGTTATCCTGCTTACTGAGTCACTAACTTTCCCTAGCATGGATTTCAGTGTTTTTATTAAACCTCTCTACAAATCTATCAGTCTGTGGATAGAAAACTGACATCTTCAACTGCTTGCCTTTAAAGCATTGACATTACTAATACAGTACCCTTTGCATAAATTGAATGCTCAGGTATTCTACAAGGTATAATTTACTAACCAGTTCTGAAAATTAACAGCACTATTCTCTGGTATTAGCCTTAATATTAGCTTTGGGTGATTGTGCTGCTTCTGGAAAATTTGTAGCACAGTTAGTAGTAGTACGTACTGAGACCATTGCTAGATTTTACTAGTAGACTTGCAATGTCCAGAGTAATATGTTCATGATACCTCTATAGTAACCATTAAGATCAGTGGACTTTTAATACCAGGATGAGGTGCAATATTCGATAATATATTAGATATTAAATATATTAGATATCTGCATAAGTCACACGTGCTTGCTTGCATTATCGCTTTACTTTTATCTGTCTCCAGTTCATATCCTAACAGGTGACTGTGGGCTAGCTTCATTACTAGTGCCCTTTAATGTTTTGCCACTAGTGCCCTTTAATGTTTTGCCACTAGCAAGTGTTTAAAAAAAATTCATCTCTGTTTATACTTGCAATGTATAAGAGGTAGTATTTTAACTCAAAATGGGTGTAAAAATGATGGTATCATATACAGTGTCATCTCCCACAACCTAGTTTTATTACCTCTCCTGATTTATTTTAAATTTCATGTTCCTGCTGTTTTTTATGACATTTGCATGACTTACCTGTAAGTCCACTAACTCAGAATTAGTTTTTTCACTAGCTTGTCTCAAGATGAAAAGTATACCCCCCCCCCCAAAAAAAAATGTTGGTACTGCAGCTTCTTCTGTGTCTTCCTTCGCAAAGGGTGGCCATCACCACCCTGCCGCTTTCTTTTTCTTGTTGTCATTGCCTTCTTTCTGGAAAGCATATCTCAGAACAAAATTTATCTTCAGTTTTTGGTTTTCCTTCCTTACAGGTACTTGCTGTCTGTTGCTTAGAATCTGTGTTTACTTGAAATTTCTGCTTTACACTAGCATAACTATGCATTTACTACCAGCTTTGTTCTGAAGGTCCTTACCCAAGTACCCTGCATTTATATTTTTGGCTTCTCAGTTTCTCTGCTAAAATTTCTTTAGTCTGTGTGCAAAACTCTCTTTTTCATTGAGTCCTACGTCAGAGTTTTCTATCCATTCATCTTCAGTTCTTATATCAAAATCTCGTGCAGTTTTGAGTTTCCATATCATTCAGGAAGAGTTCTGATAGAAAAGCAGATAGGAACAGGAACTTTCTTACTAACCACAGCAAATCTAGCCTTTTTCCTTACAGTCTGTGCCAACTCCTTTTCCTGATTTTGATTCTGAATCTCTCTATCACTGTCTTAGTCTCCCCCATTATTATACTGAATATGAGAAGTGTACCAACACACATTACTTTGGCATGAACTTAAAGGTACAGTACGCATTTACTGCCACACCATATCTATGGATGCTCCCTTTTCCATCATTTTCCACGGTGCTTTAAATTGGAAAAAATTATTTCATGTTAGACCATAAACCAAGTCAGGGGTTACAGCCACAGAATGCAATAGTTATCCTAGAACTGACAGAATCTCTACATGTGTGAGGGGGGGGGGGTATTCTTTTGTAGCATATGCTTGTTACCTCTACTTTTGGGTTGTTAATGTCTTATACTTGCATACTAGTCAACTTTGACAAGGATAATCTTGCTTCCATAGTCTAGCAGGGCTGTAGAAATATAACACATTTCACCAGCTTAGTGATAACACAATGTCTGTTATCCTACATGTAGGAACAACTTCATTTATAGCATGCATTTCATTGTTCATATTTCTAGTAATACCACTGTCTTCAGTATTAGTAGCACAGAACTTAGTAGTATGACCCCTTCACCTACATTTGAAACAAATCAATGCTTAACTTTTTTGTCTCTCAGAAGACAGCACATTTCATACTACACATTTAGACTTACAAACGGAATTCAGTTTTAAACACTGTGTCATTAATTGATAAGCCTTCTGTTAAACTCTTAGGATCACTTTGCAATACCTATTTTCTTGTATTATAAGATCTACTGTTAAAATTTCGTATGTATTCAACTTATTTTTATCAGATTCTAAACATAGCTTTAAAATATGTTTAAGTTATGCATCTAGATTCTTCCCAGTTTGACAGCTTTAAAACACAAATTTTACAGTTGTATGGCTTGCACTTCAGCCAATTGTTTTTTAACTTGTCATAGCGTGTGCAATCAGTCCTTTCTATGTCCAAAGAGGTTTGTAAGGCATCTCCTGTCAGCTAGGATAACAGGATTTTCATCTACTCTCTCCCAGTTTTCTAGGTAGCAAAATGCTCAAAAGTAACTAGGTATGATTCTAGGTCATCATCCTTGCCAGGTTTTTCATAGAAGGTGCACTTTTGTGTTTTTGTTACATTTGCCAGGACAATTAATTGTTGTAGTTAATGCTAGTTTCTGATCAATCTCTTAATTTAGATTTAACAATTAAGTCTTCTATGGTTGGTGTCACCAAGAAATGTACCGGGAAACAGCAGTAAAAAAAAAATCTTGGCAGGTCATAAAACCAGCAGCAGAACCACCTCGGGACAGTGATAACAGCTTTATAGGGAATTAGTAGGCCAAATTGTTCTGACCCTGGTAGCAGAGGTATTGTAAGGAATGGTCCATTGCAAGTCAGTAGACAATTGCCCATAAACGCACCACCAGTGCAGGTTCCAAGAAGCACTGGTTACACTGGGTATATAAAAATGCACAGGTTTATTCAATAATTCCACAGTACAAAGGAAATGATTATTGGTCACTTGGCTTTTTAACACACACAAAATAATAATACTTCATGTTTTTCTGCAGCATATGCCCAATATTAAAGAGCCTTTTCAGTAAATGGGTGCTCTTGGAACAAAGTCCAAGGCTGTAGACCTCTATCTATATTCTAAGCAAGGAATAATGCCTAGCAGGGTGTATGTATTGTGGATATACTGCCTGCCCAGGGGTGTTCTGTGGCATCGAGCCTCCACACCCCAGGAAGGGTATTATTTCTACAATAACACACACCCTAGAGGGCATTGTTGCTCTTAGAGAATGGGCTGTCTGTAAAATTGTCATGTTTGAATTACTTATTTTTTTATTACTATATTTTTTTTGTATATTTTTGATGTAAAATAATTCCTCCACCTAATGTTTCAATGTTGCTGTAGTATATATAAATTGTGTTGGAGGAAGCATGCTACATCCAAATTATAACATTTTTAAAAAAATATCCAGATATTTACTTTATTTGTTCCCTTACTCCTAAAATGTGTGGTTTGGTGCCACTCATTTGGCTTGAAGTCACTAAACAATTTCATAGATTTGACATTCAGACTTTTATTTCTTTCAAAAAATTCATGCTAACACAAATCCTGTTATTTTTTTTATTTAAGGGTTTTTT